>NC_133517.1:51611000-51912000 GCF_049354715.1 Callithrix jacchus
CTCATGAGATTTATTCACTATCACAAGAACAGTACAGGAAAGACCTACTCCCATGATTCTATTACCTAATCTTGGGTCACTTCTAAACACAGGAGAATTCTGGGAGATACAATTCAAGTTGAGATTTGGGTGGGGACACAATGAAACTATATCATTCCACTTCTGGCCCCTTCAAATCTCATGTCCTCACATTTCAAAAATTTAATTCATTTCAGCATTAACCCAAAAGTCCACAGTCCAAAATCTCATCTGAGACAAGGCAAGTCCCTTCTGCCTAGCCTGTAAAATCAAAAGCAAGCTAGTTCCTTTCTAAATACAAAGGTGGTATAGGTATTGGGTAAATACAGCCATTCCAAATGGGAAAGATTGGTCAAAACAAAGGGGTTACAGGGCCTATGCAAGTCCAAAATCCAGTGGGGTAGTCAAATTTTAAGCTCCAAGATGATCTCCTTTGATTCCATGTCTCACATCTAGGTCACACTGACACAAGAGCAAGGTTCTATAGTCTTGGGCAGCTCTTCCCATGTGGGACCACAGGCGCACGCCCAGCTAATGTTTTTTGTACTTTTAGTAGAGACGGGGTTTCACCATGTTGGCCAGGATGGTCTTGATCTCTTGACCTCATGTCCACCTGCCTTTGCCTCCCAAAGTGCTGGGATTACAGGCTTGAGCCACCGCGCCCGGCCCTGAGAATTGCATTTTAGGAGATGTTAAGCACCAAGGATACAAAAGTAAGAAAGATCCTTAACAACAAGCAATCCCAAAATGATTTAGTTCTGTGATAAAAATTGGTTCTAATGAAAGTGTTTTCCTTATAGAAAGGATTTAAAAGGGCTTCTCTCTTACTTTTTGTTGTTGTTAACTAAAAGAGGCCATTTAAATGATAACAGAGTGGTGAATGTCAGTTTACTAAACTGTGTTATCTGTTGCTTGGTAGCATTAGGAAAGGGTAGGAATTTACAAGAGCTGTCTATACAAGGGAAACTTCGCTACTTAGCGCTAAAGTTTAAAAAAATTGCTTCTTATATTTTTTTATTTTTCTTCTAGATTGCATTATCTCATTATCTCAGCTTATATTAGAGTTACTGGAATTGTATTAAATAAACCGTGATGCTTAGAATGATTTATATTTCTTTCTTTACTAGAGAAGAAAACATTTTGGGATTACAGTCATTTTAACAAACTTAAAGAAAGGGCTGAAAGGTTAAAATCATGAGAGCAAAAATACACCTCTAGACTTCCAGAAACACCAGCAAAAACAAATTCATATATTCCCTTATCAATCCTTTTTTTACTCTGCTTCCTGGAGTTGTTAATTCTTTCAAATTTTTAGGTCTTGAAAGAATATTTTTTAATTCTACTGAGGTTCAAATTGCTAGATACATGTGAAAAAGTCCAAGAAACCACATTTACTACCATGCATAAGAAAAAAATTATGGAATTCCGGATCAGTTGTTCAGGGTAGAGCTGGCAGTAAGAACCATTACTGAATATACAAGAATAATTCACCTTTAGAAGGCAGTTGGGTTGGGAGTGGGCAGATTATTGGAGATTCCTACCTGTGGATTCTTTTTGCCCAAGCACTGCTCTGACAAAAGCTTTGAATGCTCCCAAGGAGACAGCAGATATATGTTTATATCTGGAAAAGCGTAAGGTAACTCACAGGAATATAATTTTGCCAATTGTTGGCAGGAATGAAAGTGCAGAAGGAAGGTGAATGTGACCTGCTATCCATGGGAATCTGGCAAGGTATATTCAAAACGATTTCTATTCAAAACCATGTCTGATGAAACTATCCAGTTCTGGTAGCTGTAAATGAAAAGCACAATTAGAATTTGAGAAACAAATGCTACCTGTACTGGACACACAATAATGGGAGCCATGCTATTTGATGTGAGCATCAGGTTGCTCAACCTGTATGATTTTGGAGATACACTATGGAACACACACAGGGTATGCACTTGTAATAAGTCCATGGTCATCTAGTTAAATGAACTGGATTCAGAAATAAGCTTGAAAGACATAGTAACTACTTCTTGGTGGTGTTGCCTTCTAAAGACTGATGCATGTATTTAATTGCAATTTCCCAACAATTATGAATCTATAAAATGTAACTGACATGTCTTTAAATTTTACTGCAATCTTAAAATCATTAACAGTAATCTCAGAAATACTAACTTCTTAAATCAGTACTGCTGAGAATATCCTCATCAGAGTTGTTGGGAAGTAGCTGTTTGCTTCACTGTTTTTTTTTTTCCAGCATCTACAATAATGCCTGGCACTCAGTACTCAATAAACAATTTGTTCCATGAAATGCCCAAGAGTTAGCATATGTCCCAGTAGATTAATTACACATATAAAGCAAGTTTCCCATGATCGTCCTAAAGTTCTTCGGGACTTAAAAATGACTTTGGCATAATTCCATCTTCTTGAAGTATCCCAATCCTTCGAAACCTCACTGTGATCTAAACCTAGCAGAATACATTTGAACTTTGGAATTTAAAAAAATAGCATTTGAATTCCAACAGCAACTTACCAATTTGCAATCCTGAGCAAGTTTGATGACCTTCAGGGCCTTCATATTTAAAATGAAGATTATAAAACCTCCCATATAAATGGGAAGATTAAGTAATGTAACATTAATAGATCATTTGAAAGGTTCTAAGCATATACTACACCACCAGTCACCAATGCCACCACCACACCACTGCTACCTTTTCTGCCCCTGTACGGCCTCACCAGCACCACTCAATGCCTTCTGGGCCTAGGCATCTCCTCAAGCTGAGACAATGTATCCCACCATTGAACATACACAAAACATGTCTGTGTCTACCCTCTAAACATTATTAATGTACTTTTGACTTGAAAATATATACCATGGAATACTATGCAGCCATAAAAAGGGATGAGTTCATGTCCTGTGCAGGAACATGGATGAAGCTGGAAACCATCATTCTCAGCAAACTAACACAAGAACAGAAAACCAAACACCAGAGGTTCTCACTCATAAGTGGAAGTTGAACAATGAGAACACATGGACACAGGGAGAAGGACATCACACACCGAGGCCTGTTGGGGGTGGGTTGCTGGGGGAGGGACAGCATAGCAAAAATACCTAATGTAGATGACAGGTTGGTGGGTGCAGCAAACCTCTATGGCACGTGTATACCCATGTAACAAACCTACATGTTCTGCATATGTATCTCAGAACTTAAAGTATAATAATAAAAATTAAAATAGTAATAATAATAAAACATACTTTAAACAGTTGGATATAACCTACAAGTATCTTATTTTTCTATTACAATCTGTTTGGAAGGGATGAGGGTAAATAGGTTCATGTATATTGATGCAGAATTACTCAAAAACAAATGTATTACATCAACTTGTCTTTTGTTTACCAAAAAAAAAAAAATTAAATGTTTCTCAACCTTTTTAATTAAGCATAATACTAAAAAAAGACCACAATCTAGTCTATTTTTTCAATCAGTCATACTAATAATACATGTAATATTGAAGAAGCAAATACATGAATGCCATTTTTGTAGTTCATTATAGAGAATATAATTCATATAAGAAGATAAAAATGAGCTTCTTTTTTCCTTAACCAAAGCAAATGGAAGAGCTACTGGACATTTCAATTCAGCATAATCAAGCAATGATGCCTTGAGAGTAGTTTTGCTTTTATTGCTTTAACAGCTTGTCCTGACAGGCTTGAATTCACCAGATAATGAAACAACTCATCACATCATTTTGCCTATACAGACATGGGCACAAAAGCACCCAGGATAAATATGAAGAGCTTTTAGGACCCAATAAAGAAAATAAAATCTCTAAGAAATTGGCATTAGGAATATAAAGTTCTTTCATCTGACAGAATAATAGGAAGGCTGTTTCATTTTCAATAATTCATAAGTGTAAATGTACTAGCAATTTCTTACACAGACTATCCTCCTGAAAAACACAATTTTATAATTATCATACTCACCCTTTGCATCTCATTTATACTTAACACCATTATAAGTACCCTTCTCAATACTGTTGGCCACTAAAACGTCTATGACCTAAGCAAAATTACAGTTCACTCCAAGAACAGGATGGCTGTGCTCTAAGTCTTTTGGCAAAGGCCAGGATTTTAATGACCTTAAACAAGCAGGGCAGGCAGTCACATTGCCTGAGAACTCCAGAGCTTTTGCAGAGTTTATTCTTGTCGAAGCAAGCTAAGGCAAAAGTTTTGGCAGCAATCTGAAGATAGGGCAAAGGGTTTCAAGTGGTTATTTTTCTGGATGTAACTCTTTATGGCTGGATTAAAAAGGAGGGTGTTTATAGAAAGATTTTCTGGGATACTGTCAGATCTCTTTCCCTGGATGGGGTACAAAGGAAGGAAAACTCAGCTGGCATTTTTTTCCCCTAATTTGTACCTGTGTCCTTTTAAGAACATGAAGAGCAAGTGAGTGCATGTTTGAGGTACAGTACAACCTCCTCCAGAAAGTTCTGCATTCAGAACTTAGAAGGAAGGTCAGGGAGACGACCAGTGTTTACCCTTGTTTTTTGTTTTGTTTTGCTTTGTTTTGTTTTGAGACTGGACGCAATCTCGGTTCACTGCAACCTCCGCTTCTTGAGTTCAAGCGATTCTCCTGCCTCAGCCTCCCGAGTAGCTGGGGCTACAAGCATGCACCACCATGCCCAGCTAATTTTTGTATCTTTTTTTTAGTAGAGACAGGGTTTCTCCATGTTGGCCAGGATGATCTTGATCTCCTAACCTCATGATCTGACCACCTTGGCCTCCCAAAGTGCTGGGATTACAGGCAAGAGCCATTGCATCCAGCCTCAGTGTCTACCCTTATCCCCACATTGAGAGAAGCTACATGTTCAGAAGGGAATAATTAATTTAATTGTTCTTGGTTTTCAAACGGTGGATGAAAGAAATGAAAGTAAGATAGAACCTAAGTGATCAAACATTACTAAGCTAAAGGCATTAAAGGAGCTGTCAGTGACATCTGAAATCATGATGGGACTGTAACAAGAAAAACCCACATAAGTACCACCTTGGCTCAAATGATTCCCATTCAAAGTGTTACTGGAAAAAGGGAATACTAGCATGTAACAATGTCATGGCACTTGCAGACTAGTTCAATGGATACAAATGTCCACATCAGTTCTTTTATTGCTTACTGGGGACCTTGATAAAAAATGCATGTTTATGGAAAGTTGTGAAGATAATGAAATAACAATGCCGTAACACAACCTAGAATTTGTCAAAAATACTAAAATTTCCCATAGGAACATAATTGAAATCACTTTTTCAACAGAGGAAAAAATAACATGTGAAAGAAAATATGCAACAATATTTTTAGCAGGAGTTTCTTATATATCATGAGCTAAACATTGAGGATAAAGCAATTTACAGAAATGAAACACAATTCCTGTCTCCCCAGAGCCCTAGACTACATTAATAGGTTGGGTGTCTTAAAATTCTGCAAAGACAAATAATAACTCTACATGACAAATTGTGTGATCTTCATAATTTGAGCTATTATCTTCCCATTCAAGGCAGACTTTCTGTACCCAAGGAACTTTCTGGATTATTGGGATATGTATGCCCAAATAATGAAAGGAAAGGTAGCCTGTTACAAAGACCACATACGGTATATAAAATGGCAGATGAACATAAAAGTCAGAAAGTGTCTCTCAATGGAGAATCAAAAAGATTTTTATAAAGCAGATTCAACTTTAACGGAATCTTAAAATATGAATGGAATTCTGCAGAAGAATTGAAAATATAAACATGGGCTGAAAGGCAGGAGAAAGAAAGAGTTTTAATACTGACCAAGGTCACCCATGACAGATCAAGCCCTCAAGAGAACAGGCAATTTTCAGATGCCAATCTCAAGGCTACTCAAACCTATTTACCCATAGAAGTACTTTTTCTTCCTTAAATACTCTCTTCCTTTGTTTTCTAAGAAATCAGTCTCTCCTTGTTTTCCTCTTGCTATTGGTAGCTCATTCCCAAGCCACATTATAGTCTTTGTTTTTTGTTTGTTTGGTTTTTTTTTGTTTTTAGTTTTTTGTTTTTTCTTATGACCTAATGTTCATGTTCTCCAGGACTCATCCTCAGCCTTTTCAACCTTCTCACTCTACATACTCCCCCCAAAACAATCACATCTATTTCCATGGCTTTCAATTTCATCCATATCCTGATGGTGCCCAGATTAATAACTTCAGGTCATATTTCTCCACTTAATTCTGAACATACATCCCTCACTCTCACTCTACATCTTTACTTAGGTATTCCAAAAGACCCTCAAGCATACATCTGAATGTGAAGTTATCTTCTTCCCCTCAGAAACAGTGCTTCTCAGTGCTCCCTATCTTAATAAATAATACTGAGCCTGGTGCAGTGGCTCACATCTGTAATCCCAGCATTTTGGGAGAGCGAGGTGGGTGAACCACATGAGGTAGGGACCAGCCTGATCAACATGGAGAAACCCCATCTCTAATACAAACATAAAATTAGCCAGGCATGGGGTGCATGCCTGTAATACAAGCTACTCAGGAAGCTGAGGCAAGAGAATTGCTTGAACCCAGGAGGCAGAGATTGCAGTGAGCCGACATCAAGCCATTGCACTCCAGCCTGGGCAACAAGAGTGAAACTCTGTCTCAAAAAATGTAATAATAATACCAACTCTGACTTTTTTGTCTCCTATATTCACACTACTCCCCATAATCCTCATATGTAAAATTATCTACTTCTCTCCATTTCTATTGCCATCACTGTTGTTCAAAACATCAGCATATTTCACCTGAGCAATTGCAAGAGCTAATCTCTCACCTCGTTTCATCCCCTTCAAGTCATCCTCCATCCTGCAGCCTGATGATAATATCAAAATGTAAAGTTGTTTACGTAAGCTCCCTGCTTAAAACTCTTCACTGCGTTTCATTACCCTCAGCATGTTTATGTTCATTACACAGTGTACAAAGCATTCTGCAACTGGCCCCTTCTAGCTCTCATTTCTCACCAGTCTCCCTCTTATTCTTTTAGGTCAAATAATACTGACTTTCTCACACTCATTTGAAGATTTGAGGGCTCCACACTTTCTCAGTACTCTAGGTTACTTCACTTTGTATGTGCTGCTTTCTCTTTATCCCTCCCCAACACCCATTACCCAACCTCTGAAAAACTCCCTTTGTTTTTTCAGAAGTTCAAACATCATTCTTCAGGAATGTGTACACTGACTCCCACTGTAAGTAAGATCCCTGTAACTTTTTCTTCTTTTCTATACTCATCACAATGTATTGCATTTACTTGTAAGTATCTATCAGTGCCATGAGAATATGAGCTCCTTTAAACCAGGTTCCATATCTGCTGAGTTCAAAACTACATCCCTAGAGTCAAACACATATTCTAGCACATAGAAAGTATTCCATGCATTTATTTTTCAATTAATAAAAGATAAATATTCCACTTAGTTGGCAAAGGAGAGTGTTGAAGGGAAATACAGTCAGCAATATGCTAGAAAGATAAGTTGGAGCCAAATCATAAAGGATTGTTCATTCCATATCCAAAAATGCAGACCTTATCTGTAAACATGGGGCCCTACTTACAAAGCAACTACATTCTAAGGAGGGAGGAAAGTAGAGCAGATTTGAAGCAGCTTGCTAGAAAAATCTCGAAAAGCTTATGTATGTTTTTCAGAGTGATGCTCATGGAAGTTCTTCAAAGTGTGTTATTTACAGTTTCTTTAAAAACTCCAAGTTATAAAGTTAAAACATGGCTTAAAGACAAAAATTCCCTGTTAAAATTGACTGCTTTTTTCTGAAAATAAAATTAATTTGTGAGCAAGCAATATAGCAACTTTGACCAGGATCGTGTGTGTGTGTGTGTGTGTGCGCGTGTGTGTGTGTGTGTGTGTGTGTGATTTAATGTTCATCTCCCATCTCTCACAAAATTCCTGAATGTGTTTCTAAGTGTATCCTGGAAGAACTACACTAATTAAGGCAACTCTCTTTTCAGTCCTATCTCCAACCTCTTTAGTGTGCACCCTAAGTCCCAGCCATCTGGGTCTATGGAGCCCATTGATTTTAACAAGTAGTCCTTCCATCTGGAAAATCTTCCATGCCTGCTCAAATCTTCACATCTTCCAAGGCCCAGTTTAATAAGTTTCCCCTTCTATGAAACTTTTTGAATTTCTCTGGCTCTCCACAAAATGAATCCCTTCTTCCTTTCTATTCTCAGTGATATAGGTGTATGACTGTGTTCAGATTGCCTTATATTTGATGATGTGCTTAATGACCCCATTATATTAGTAGTTCTTTATGAAAGAGAATCCCAAATAGCTTTGCTACCCAAGTGTAGTCCCTCTACCAACATAGCTGTGAGCCTATTATAAATGTAGACCTTCAGGTTCCAACCCAAACCTCAGAATCTGCATCATAATATATCTCCAGTTTATTTTTATCACAATGAAGTCTGAAAAGTGGTGCCATTGAGTATCTAGTATGCTTAAAACATAAAAGGTATTTTGTATTGGCTTACATGATGGCTGGAAGGGCATGAAAAATCAGGGAGAGGCATTTAATGTGCTGGTATCAGTGTGCTAATGTGGTCTGGGAATTTATCTCGGGGTACAGGATTGGTAACATGGACAACATATTAAATTTATAGACGACAATACACCGCTACAAGCCATAAAATGGTGAAAGACATTGACGCAAACCTGGAGTTTTGGGCAGAAAATATCATAAAGTATTCTGAAATTTGAAGATCTTTTTAGAAATCACTATAACTTGACATATCTTGGATTTGTGCTTCAAGCTATTCCACTGCATTCAAATATTTGTTTTCATTCCTGCATATTTTTCTCCCTCTCCTTCCTGTTTAAATTTATATATGGAACTCAGTTAAGTCAGACTGTTAGCTGGTAAAACTTTTTTCTGAGAAAAATGTGAAAGCATCCTAAATTCAAGGATGAGAATTTGCAAAATTGGTGGATTATTGGAGCACCACACAGTGAAAAACACATGAAAGGTCATAACCCCAGCAGGACGGACTTGGAATAAGGTAAGGCCGACAGAAAGGTAAGAAAAGAACAGGTCAACTTCTGAACCTTCTAGATTCTCCTCCTAGAAGAAACCAAATAAAATTACTCCAATTATTTTCAGACACTGAGGCCAAGCATGTCTTATTAAGTTCCAAAATGGTGTCTCACCCCTCATGGAAACAAAAGGCTCTGAAATAGAGGCAACTGAGGACATCTTGGAGGACAAGACATGAGCCAGGAAGGGGGCCTGACACAGAAACAGAGATAAGGAAAGAAATGATGAGTTTGTTTGCTCTTTCTGTGAAAGTTTTAATTCCCACATTTCCATTACTTAATGTGTCATTATTTTACTTTTCAGCATTGGCAAACCAAAAGCATTCCACCATTTATTTTAAAATTTGTAGTCAACACACAATACATCAGATTTTATATTCCCTCAAATAAAAATTCTCAAAAGAATCAAATCTAAAGCTTTGATATAAATTTCCCTTGGAAGTTAATCCTAAAGTCTGTAGACATCAACATATGCTCCTGACCAAAGGTTGGATTTCAGAGGTCGTGATGACATAGAATGATAAAGTCCTACTGCGTCATCCAGACACAAATTACGTGTTGACATTGATAGGCAACACTTTTCATTGCCTATTAAGTAAAGGTCAAACTCTTCAGTCTGACATTAAAGATGACCCCAGTTTGAATTTCTAACTTTATTTCCTCCACTCTAGCCAAGTAGAACAAATTGTGTCCTATGTGTGTCCTTTATTTATTGTCTTCATGATTTTGCTTACAGCTCCTTTCACTTGTAATTCTCTTTCTTTCTATATCTGTGGATCCCAAAACTACCCAGTAATTAAGGACTAATACAAACGACATCTCCACTGGGCCTCCAAATACCTGAACAGCTAAAAATGTACTCTTACAAATAACTCCTAGACACTTGATAAACTTTGTCTTATGTTATATTTATTTATGTATATGTTTAATGCAACTCACTAGATTTAATGTGCTTTGTGTGCCTAATATAGTGATTCGTAATTTGCACATAGTAGGTACCCATAAATATTTCATAATTCTATGGTTATGGAATTATTTTAAGTATTCAGTCAAATGAGACCATAATATCCTTTTGGTATGCTGTTCTCCCTTTTTCTCATATTTCCATTCACCCTCAACCCCCCAAATTTCTCTAAAATCCTATTAAGTCATTTTCACGGTAACTTATGTGGTTCTTCATGGAATTATTAGATAAAAACTAGATTAATGCATAAACATTGTCCTACTTTTGAATAAAAATGGGCCATATTCCTGGCACAATGTCCCTATCTGACATTCAATAAATATTTGAAGAAAGAGTGGGTCAATAAATCAATCAGTTGTCCTGCCAAAATCTCAGTAAGTCTAGCATGACTAGCATAAAGCTATAAACTCCTCAAATTTTGTTGTCCATTTCTGTCTTGCAATTTCTGTGAAGCAGTGGTACATGTTTTCTGATTGTATATTGTGGTCATATAAAGTGAATAAAAGCAGGGCATTAACAGATTACATGACGTTGCTTCCTTAAAGATAAGGTCTGTACCCACTCGTGGCAGCAAAAGTGTAACTTTGACTATATTAAGCCATATAAGTCCCCAAGGGGACTCATCCCAAGATTAAGCACTGAGTAAATAATTACAATAATTGCTTCTGCTACTTGAAAATGGTAGTAAAACTCAAATAAAAATTTTAAGGTGAAAATATATTAAGAATGTATTAAGAAATTATTTTGCTTGGGGAGGAAGGCAGCAAACCACATTGCCATGTAGGTACCTATGCAACAATCTTGCATGTTCTTCACATATACCCCAAAACCTAAAATGCAATAAAATATTTTTCTAAAAAGAAATTATTTTGCATAAGTTCTAAATTAAGACAGCTTATAAGTAAAGATACAGTTGACAGGTTATAAACTGTCAAATACTACATGATGTCAGCAACAAGTTTTTCCTGCCTTTGGCCCAACTATTAGTGCATCTGTTGTGCTATGTAAACTTCTGCCTTGTTTTCTCCACCTCAATTAATAGCTTGCTAATAACACCGGTAATCTGATCTTTCTAATTCTGGGAATTGGCGAGTCTTTTCAATCTCTTTCTCCACCCCAAACTGAAAGCCCTTTCCTGAATGCCTGTTCTAAGTATTGCTAGTTCCTGAATTCTCCAATAGCATGCCCTCCCTACCTTTCAAGAAGCCTAAATCTGAAGAGCAAGCATGCTTTCTACAAGTGTTAGAATACATAGTAAAATGGGAATCAAGCCTCTCCACCTAACTGAAATAATATCTTCCTCTTCCATTAGACCTCCAGATATTTGAGGAAAGAAACTGTCTATTAATTTGACTTTCATCCTCCCTCTTAAAAGAGGCTCAGTACATCAAATGTGCCCAGTGATTATTGAATAATTTAATGAAAGACTGCATTAACCAAGTTAGAAATGTACAAACCATTCATAAGTTTACAGAGCACTATATCTCCATCATGTTTCTTCATTCTTCTATTAGTCAAAGGCTCATAGTTACATCTCTGTGTAACGTCTTTACAACCAGTCAATTGCATACCAATACATCTATCAGAATGATCAGCAATATAAGCCTAGAACTTAGTTACTATCTTCAATATACTCAGCATTAACCCTGAGTGCAGCCCCAATGAACAGTACACATGCAAACAAATACCTAAACAGATGCAACAGAACTGGAAATACACTGAGACCAGGAAACCCCATTACAAATACAACTCATGCAAGTGACATGACAGTGCTATAAATCAGTCTCTGCTGTCATTTACCAAGGTAAGATGGCATTCCATTCCTTGTGATTAAGGAATGGAAATAAGCCAGAACGACAGCAACAACAAAAATAGTTTGTGAGTATCTGGTACCAGAGTGAGTGCTGACTTTTTCTTATTTGTGCCTGACAAGTCATAATGTCTAAGAACTATCACCAGGGGTGTCACAATGGAGAGGAACACACACTAGATGAACCTAATGAGGAATTCAGAGTGGGATGTGTGCTGGAAAGGGCTCACACCTATAATCCCGGCACTTTGGGAGGCTAAGGTGGGAGGATCGCTGGAGCCCACGAGATCAAGACCATCCTGGGTAATATGGAGAGATCTTGTTTCTACAAAAATTAATTAATGAATTAATTTAAAATTGTAAAAAAAAAGCATTAGGTAGGGGTGGTGGCACATGGCTGTGGTCCCTGCTACTCAGAAAACAGAGGTTGTAAGATTGCTTGAGCTTGGGAGGTCGAGGCTGCAATGAATCATGATCACACCGCTGTACTACAGCCTGGGCGACAAAGGGAGACCCTGTCCGAAAAAAAAACAAAGAAAAAAGAGTGAGATGTGTCATACAGTCGTGGGAAAGGAATTATCAAAGTTGAGTCCTGAAGGTTGGACTGGACAGGTGAGAAGTGGTGAGATAAGCCAGAAAACAGAGACAGAGCCTGGGAGTCACTGGCTGTATCATAAAACAGAGACTATTATACAAACAATGAGGCAGGGATCCAATCATGAAGAACTGATTATGCCAAGATAATCAGTTCTCTGCTTTCAGAGAAAGCCAGGTGGACTATTTCTTCCAGTTCCCACCATAATTATCTCACCCAAGGAAATGAGGAAAGGATAGCACTGACAACCTAAACATTCAGAATTACATACAGAATATTGGTGAAGGCTAACACTAAAGTCATACCAAATCAATTTACATTAGATGTTGTATGTGTTTTACTTTAAAATGTGCAGCAAATTATAACTTTTAAGCCTAAAGTTGAAAATGTTTTTATTTCCAGGATTAATATAACATTTTTCTCCCTAAGTAAGTTTTTTATCCCTAGGTAAGATAACAGCACCTCAAAGAAGATTTGGAAAATAAACAGGCAAATGAGAGATAAGTGTAACACTCAGGGAGAGACACGGGCCAAGCAGACTCTCCCCTAAAAAACAGGAACTTCAGGGGCACTGTAGGAGAATAAACCTCGATTACAAACAGAGGCTCTGGTGGCCATAATAATGCATCCTGCTGAGACCAAACTTGCTCCTCTGAATCTTCCAGGCAGGAGTCTTGACAAAACCTGTGCAGTCATGCCATGGTCCAGGAGAAGCCACTATCAATGCATCCTCCAATAGCCACAGTCCACTCAAGAAGAGGGATGCCCAGATCATATGGATCGCCTGCAATGAAGCAACAAGTGGGAAAAATCCTCTTCAGCTTCTCTTGCTGAATACGCTTGATATACTCCTAAGTGAAATAAGGAGGGTGCTATGGTCTGAATGTTCATGTCCCTTCAAATTTATATGTTGAAACTGAACCCACAATGCAATAGTTTTAAGAGGTGGGACCTTGGGGAAATTATTAAATCACAAGGGCCTCATGAATGAGATTTATGCTAATATGAAAGGAGGTGAAGGGAGCACGTTTGTCCCTTTCACCGTGTGAAGACACAGCATCTGCCACCTTCTGCCATGTGAAGACGCAGCAAGTAGGTGCCATCTCTAAAGCACAGCAAGTCCTCACCAGATGCTGAATCAGCTGGTGCCTTGACCTTGGACTCCCCATCCTCCAAAAATACAGGAAATAAATTTCTGTCATTGATAGATTACTCAGTCTATAGCATTTTGTTATAGCAGCCCAAGCTAAGAGAATTTTTGAGAAGTTACAACTACTGGTTCAAATTCTTTCTACCAATTCACAGAAACCATCACACCAACAGCTGTTGAAATACCATAAACAGGTAAATACATCATTAGGTAATTATATTAAATCTCTATGTCACAAAAGGTAGAAGAATTTTAAACTTTAAAAGTCAAAAGAAGTAGAAATATGCCTCTCAATTTGAAGTCAAAAGAAATAAAAAACAAGTAACTCTCAAAACTTTCAAAAAAAAAAACATGGAACTAACTATTCAAATAAATCAAACATTGTTTTCCATTTATTCTTCTACCAGAAACCATTGTTGCTATAACTAGCAATAATCACTTAAGATTTGTTGTTGGAAGAAAGAGAAAGATGTATATTCAATTTCCCTCCTACTCCACAGAAAACCAAATGAGGAGGCTGGCTGTCACGGGGACTACCTAGCCCACCAGGCCAAAAGGCCTGTGTTTATTGTTAGAGTGCCCTGAATAAGGTGGGCATAGACTCTGAGCAGTGTACCTTACATGATACTTGCTCTATCCTCAAACTACCCTTTTTTATCACCAACCATAACTTGGAGAAATCCTATCATCCCTAAAATCCTGGATATGTGAGAAATGGAGAAGGATATTCGCCTTTAGGTACACTTAATTACATTTAAGCACAGATGGAAGCACATGACATTCAATAAATATATGAAATTGGGGAAATTATTGAATTCTGAGCCCTGGTTTCCTCATTTTTATAAAGAAGATAGCAAGACAGTCTGAGGATCAAATGAAGTAGGATATAGGAAACAGTTCGCATGGTATCTGGGGTGTCAGAGGCACAACATGGTAGTTTCTTAACACTTTCCACTCTTCTTATTGTGAATTGTTAATGTAGCGCAAAATAGAACAAATTGCTAAGGAGATGTAGGTGCTATGTTATGTCATCTGTAGCTCACTGCCAGGAATGTTCAGCCAGTGTTTTGTCCTTCAGTTTCCAGAGGGCTTGTTTCTGAAGCTCAGTCGAATGTTTTCTCTAGCTGTCTATCCCTGGAGAATTCCTTATCATCAAAGATTTTTAAGCTGGATTGCCCTTTACCATTTTCTTTTTCTTTTTCTTTTTTTTTTTTTTTTTCAGAAAAGCCTTTTTGCACTTTTGTCCTTTTCTGAAGATTCTTTCCTCTTTCTGGAGTAAAATTCTTGCCAAGATTACCGTTCTAACCATTTCCTCTTGGCTCTTTACCTTCTCTGTGCTTGGACAGAAAAATGGACATTTGCAAATGTTAGGACACCCTTCCAAGCCTGACTTGTCTTTTGCCCTGACATTCAGAAAGAGCAGCAACCTGGGGAAGAAAAGGGAAACGTCATTTTCAGTCCATCGATTAAACACATCAGATTTTCTCTCTTGGAAACAATAGGTAAAGAGGGGAGCAATCCTGGGAGTCTGTTTTGAGCTGAACAAAGATAACTGTTTTGATTTAGGAAAAAAAATATGTTTAGCATTATTATCAGATAAAACCAGCACATTTTCACTTGTTTTTCATCCTGAACAGACCTGAACTTCCACTATGACATAAATTCCTTGTCCTAGTTTGTAAACATGCCTTAGAACAACTCTTTTCTCTGCCTGTAATGTATTTTTCTTCCTTCTTAAGTCAGAGAATTCCTAGTACATTTATCCTTTAAACAAATGTTTATTTGGAGAAAGCCTGGCAGGATCCATGGTTGAGGAAGTCATGAGGACATCAGAAGGTAGTGATGAGTTGCAGCAGAGGAGAGTGAACTTTGCTTAAAGAGAAATAGCAATTGTGAGCACAGGGCTAAGGATGTTGCCTGGGAAATATCCCTATTCAAGCTTTGTGAAAGAGGAATCACCATTGATATCTTTATTATTCATCTTCCAATCACTCTTGTGGTTGGCCGTTGCTGTTTTGGTGCACCACTCAGATCCCTGTGCTGGGCCAATGCACCATCCCCAGCTTCTATGAGCATTGGCTACAAAAGGTTTCCAGCAGCTCCCCTTCTCCAAAGACTTGCCCTCAGCTTACAGGTGTCAGCTCTCCGAAAGTTAAACACCTATGCCTTCAAGGAGAGCCCTGCAGCCTACGACTAACACTATACTGGAATGCAAAAGGCTGGCCTTTTGCCGTTTCATACCTTCTGTTTATTCTTCCATTCTCCTAGACCACTTCCAACACTCCCCGCCCTCAGCATCACCTACTGTAGAAAACCATCCTGAAAATAATTTCCTCCAACCTAAGGGCCCCCTCTCTGCTTGTTTCAATCACTTTGAAATTTCTAATGTGAAAAATACTTCCTGGCTCTTAACGTTTGGGTTCAATAAATATTTGATGAGTCAGGGAATGAAGGAATGAGTAAACTGCTATGAACGTGTTCATTTAATATATTTAACAGTTTACCATGACCTAACAGCATAAAGCCTCTGTCATCAGACAAGGTGCTTGCCAAAATCTCTAACTTGTTAAAAATGTTTATGTGGTGTTTTAATGAAAGAGTATGCTAAGCAGTAAATTCGTTTCATGAGGAAATCCCTGTGAAAGCAACCAACACACAGGCTGACATAGAGGAACTCAAAAAGTCCCCGTTCAATATAACGGTGAACTGGGGGGGGATTCTCCTTTAAAACGCCTTCACAATTTTTTTCAAATAAAATGCCCTCTCCTATCAGACTACTGGAAAACCTGGAGCTCCCTCCCGTCTATAACATCAAACAAGATGCCTCTTTTCTTTTTCTTTTCCAGCAATTCTCTGCTTCCTGGGCCACCACAGTTGTCTTTGCTGTCCTTGATTGAAACCATTTTCAGAGAGGAATCATCACCAAAGGTCAGACTTATACAATTTCGCCATCTCTTGAATTATGCCTTCTAATATTTCTCTAACTGCAACTCTATTAAGCAACTTCTTCATCCCACTACTGAACTCCTAGAAAGTAAGCTTCAGTTCTCATACAGTTGATATCTTTTGATCATCACTCAAAACTCAAAAATACCTTCTAAGCAGTTTGGGGCCTGAACTGTGGGGATGCAGACCAATTAGAAGTCGCCCTCAAAATGCCCCATTTTCTGGTTTGCCAATAAGGCTTTGCCCCAAGCACTGATTTTACTGAATCAGCTGAACACAAAGCTAGGCTGAAAGAGGAAGCTCATCACCACCACAGCCTTTCACATCTATAAGCTTCTGACAAAATATTTTTCATCTCCAACTTTCATCTGAGCCACATGAGCATAGTCTGATATTTTAACCTGGACCTAGATATTATCACATTTTTTTCTTTCTCTCTTTTCTCAAGGTAGTTACGTTTTATTGCTTTGGACCATCCAAGCCCTTAAACTAATGTTTAGTTTCTGCTTTCATACTTTTGTCCAGAGAGTTCCTGGTTCTCCAGATGCCTTGTTTCCTTTGGTTTTATGTTTCCTTCATCTCTGCATCTTTCTCCAATCCCCTGAGGCCGAATCATTTGTAATAGATATCTGTTCTAATTTTGAACTGGTCTTTCAAATATGAGTTACTCTCCCTTCCTCTTGCCTGTGTTAACAATGATAAAAAGCAGATCAAGGCAATCAGACGGTATCAGGGATCACTGTCCTCACCAAAGGCCCAAACACTATGGAAAAGGAGAGAGCACAATCCTTGTCCCATGTTCAACTTAAGCCTGCAGTCAACCCAGCCTGTCAGCCAGGTTACGTGCCTACTAAGCTTGATAGATCTCAACTTAAGGACTCTTCATATCCTTCACATCCTTAATTGTAATCTTGTTAACATGGAACAGGTTGTTAAGAAAGCATAGATTGAATTGTTTCATTTTTAATTTTAAAAATGCTTATGTCATACTTTAATTACATTCAGACATCCCGGAGGATTATCTAAACATTCAGGCACATGTAAAACAACAAACACACAAACAGACCATTACATGGACAACCACACACTAAAGGGATAACAGACACAATTATTCAGGTCATATAGAACACATTCACTCCCACCTGTCATTATCAATCTCACATAAAAGTGGAATTTGGCACTTTTTAAAAAAATCTGTGACCTGAATTACTTAAGCAATAGTTTTAATTTTCCCTTAAAAAAATTTAAACCAAAAACAGAAAGCTGTTGCCTGAAGTTTTTTCAATAGGCATTAAGTATATTTTATTCTACTTGCATTATGTCTTCTCAGAAGACTTCTATGGTATCTAAATTATTCATATAATGATTTGGGTTTGGTAAAGTTTTATGAACCCATATTTTCAGATATTTAGCAACACTCATCAGCCATTGGCAGGTGCTTACTAAGCATCAGTTCTCAATCTAGAATAAGTAACAAAAAGAGGCAAATTTTTTGCTCTCATGCAGCTTACAGTAGGGAGCAAGAGAGATTAAACAAATCATGGCACATATGAGTGTATGATTACAAACTGTGATGTTTCCCAGAGGAAAGGCATATGATGTCTTGCAAATATAAAACAGCAGAGCCTGACTGGATTGAGGATTTTTCTAGATGGCATATGTTCTGAGCTCTGAAAGGTGAATGTGTGTTGCAGACTGGGCAGAAAAGAAGGGCACAGGCCATGTGCAAGGACATGACAGAGGTCAACCGTGGCTGCACAGCCAGAGAAGTAGAATATTTTAAGGCTGGAGAATTAAGTGGAAACTAAAACATAAAAACTTTAAAGCCATAGTAAGCATTTTCGATCTTTTTCCTAAGAAAAATAGTGAGATATGAAAAGTTTTCAGCCAGCTGTTTTAATTTGGTCTGTATTTGCAAAGTTTTGATCTGGTCTGTATTTGTAAAAGATCAGTCGCTGCAGTGTAAACAGCGCACTGGGGAATGGAGGAGCGTGCAGAGTTGGAATGCAGGGGTGTCTGGGTGTGAAATGACTTTCACCTTGACCCTCAGCAAAACATGGAAATACTGAATAACTCAAAAAATACAGAAAGAGATGGGTGCAGAAGCTGACAAGTTCTTTTCTATTACTGTAGAGAATGGTAGTATTCATGGGATATAGAAGATGAAGCATCTTGTTGCTTAGAGCCCTGCAATTCAAACTTTTTCCTGTAACTTTTGTCCTTGATCTGACTTCAATTTCCCATTGTTTATTCTGAGAATATTCTCTACACTCTCAAAGGAACTGGGATAACTTTGTAGGCACCTTGCCTAGGAGCCCTCTTACTTCCATCCACAGAGAAGGTACTACTAGTTACAAGAAGGAACTGGCCCAATCCCTAAACTTTACCACACACACTCATGCAAATAAATTACAAGGAAATGCTCCACTCAGCCCTTAGTGGCCAAGCCAGGACCTAGGGGTATAGGAAGTGAGGCAAAATTTTTTTATTACCAGGAGCCTACTTAGAAGACCCTAGGAGGTCACCCCAGGAGAAGTGGCTTTAAAGGTGGTTTCTAGTGATAACTGCTGACAGCAAAATGGGAGCAGAATCCAGCACTTGCTTCTCTGCTCTGAGTGAGCCAAGGAGGTGCTGTTCTGCCAGGGCACCCACTTCAACACCTGCTGCCCAGCGCTGCCACTGTACACAGGGTGTCAGGGAGCTGCTGGAGAAAGTCCTGTTTCAGATGTCCAGAGAGTGCTAGTGTGGAGGGTAGGGAAAGATGGGAACCTCTTCTGGCCTCCTGTAATTAATGTTGCAAAAGATTTTCCCAAATATTCATCTTTGCATTTTGGCTAATTTACCATTTAAAGGCATCCAAGATTGCTGTAGGGTGATTGCTCTTATAACGTATGCATAATAATTACAGATTATTGTTCAAAAATTTATCAGTTTGAAATTCTTGATGTGACAAAGGCAAATTGGAATCCAAAATCAACTTACATTATTGCAAGAGTCTTTAATATTACATTTGTTAATGAAAGGGGGAAAATTATAATAAAACATAAAATATAATTCAATTGTCAAAGTCTTTAAATGGTTGTAAAAATATTCTTTATTGACTATTTGAGTAAACAGTTTATTGATGATGGCATCTATTGGAATTTTGGACAGATAATCACTGAAATAGAAATTATGTGTAACTCTATAAAATAGAAATTTGAAGAAATTGAAGCAAGTTCAATTTCTTCAAAATCTACATTTTGGTAAAATCTACATTTAAACTTTTACATTTTAGTTTTTATAATTATATGTCACCAAACACTACATAAATGCCTTCAAATCTTTTCCAGATTTACCTCAGTGTGCTCTACAAATATTTTGTGCACTTCATAAAAGATATTTATGGCTGGGTGCTGTGGCTCATGCCTGTAATGTCAGCACTTTGAGAGGCTGAGGTGGGAGGATCACTTGAAGCCAGGAGTTCAAGACAAGCCTGGGCAACATAGCAAGACTCTGTCTCTACAAAATAAAAGTTAAAAAAAGTTACCTAGGCATGGTGGTGATATATGCCTGTAGTCCCATCTATTTTGGAGGCTGAGTCAGGCTGGAGCCCAGGAATGTGAGGCTCCAGTGAGCCATGATCACACGAAACTCCAACCTAGGCAACAGAGCAAGACCCTGTCTCAAAGAAAGGTATTCAGGTTCCATAATAGCAGATTACAAGAGCCAAAATAATAATCATCAATACCATTTTTACTCCTAGATCCATATGGTTTGTGAATACAGGTTTTCATTCTTTACTGCACTCGTCTGTGCTCTGTCCAACTTTCCATGATCTTCTTCCGTACCTCCTTCGCAGCTAAAGCAAAAAAAAAAAAAAAAAAAAAAAAAAGAGCATCACATTTCCTCCTTCCTTCACATTTCTGGTCTAATTATTTTGGAGACAGAGTGAGAAAATTACACCACAGGCAGGAATAATCAGAAAGAACACACTTCAGAGTATGTAAGTGCTACATAAACAAATGCAAATAAATGCACAAGTGCCATGATGCTTGGGAAATTTAAGGGAAAATGCCATATTAATATGACTCTAAACTTTGAAATTTCAACAGGTCAATCAAATGCATTTACATGCATTTTTGTCAATGGGAAAATACCACTTTTCAAGGCATGGCAAGTATACGAACTCCGGAAAATTACTCTCACAGGATGTCAGGTAGGAAATCATTGCAAATCTGTATTAAAAAACAACAACTAGGGGAAGGGCTAGTTGTGTACTGAATGATGTGAGAACCTGATTAGAAGCAAATGCTTCATTTCAGTAACAGACTTGGGTTCCACAATAATTCTCTAGTGTATTTACAGAGAGTCAATCTAATCATACCACACTGGTTGCCCAGAAGAAATATCAAGAACATGCTTGAAGTGAAATCAACCCCTCTTGGAACTTTAGGCTAAGTGACATAAGCCCAGAAACTTGGCTGTGGTACCAATGATGTTGAAAAGAATGATATGCTTTCAATTTGAAGAGAATCACTTGACCCTTGGGTACTGCCCTAAAAGCTATACAACAGTTTACGGTTAATTGTTCCTGGAAAAAAATGGAAAATCAGTTGGACCAGATTTTCCATGTTTTCTATTTTTGCTAAAACTAAAATATATATTAGTTCTCTTTAAAATATTGTGAATTAGTCACAAGCTGGCTCTTTTTGGTCATGCTGTAAATAGCTCTTGGAAAGGTACTACATCCAGGATGCCAAATGTAATAGGGAATGTAACTGCTTGGCTCCACTGCTTCTGAGATGGGTAAGAAAAAGTACCTCTCTAATTTCATGATTAAAAATTTTACCTTTTTAACTTTGTTCATCTTAACAACCTTTAACAAGATTTATCTTTCACTGGCCTAATCAATGTTCAATATCCCTTATATACAGATCACCAAGCCGTGCAGCAATTGGGATAAAGACCTAATACAAAGAATGCTATTCTGAGATCCAAAAGAAATGAATCACAGACCCAGTTTGTTTCTTTTCACATCTTTGTAATACTGAATACACCCAAGCCTTCCCAAGTCTTTGGTTACTTGGCGTGTTCAGACTATGTTGACCACAGTCCTAGAGAGAAAAAACAAGTTTTATGTTAGTTCCTGACTCCATTGAAAGATATGCCATTTAAAATGTCCTAGAAGACCTTTTAAATATGACTTTGTATTTATTTTAGAATAAAATTTAAAATTAAAAAACATATTTTAACATGATCTTTAAGTCCTGAATAGTTGATCTTCCTGTGTATTTGTTCAGTCTCATTTTGTACTTTTCTTCCCAACACTGTGTAAGCTTCAGTGACATGAGCGCATCTGAAAATGTGGAAGCAACTTTAGAACTGGGTAACAGGCAGAGGGGTGAACAGTTCGGAGGGCTCAGAAGAAGACAGGAAAATGTGGGAAAGTTTGGAACTTCCTAAAGACTTGGAGGGCTCAGAAGACAGGAAGATGTGGTAAGGTTTGGAGCTTCCTAGAGATTTGTTGAACGGCTTTGACCAAAATGCTGACAGTGATATGGACAATGAAGTCCAGGCTGAGGTGGTCACAGATGGAGATGAGGAACTTGTTGGCAAGTGGAGTAAAGGTCACTCTTGCTATGCAAAGATGGGGATGAGGCACAGTGGACTCAGCTTCTGCCTGCAATAATCTTTGATTCTATGAAAAGAGCTCACATGTGAAGATGAGCTACTCTCATAATGACATTATAGCTACAGTTGTAAAAGTAGGTGTAATTAGTAGGATGATGACAGCTGAAGTTCAGAAAGTATTTGAGTTTGGAGAGAAAAGTAGAGGATGGTGGATTGAGCCTGTGTGTCATTAATTGGCTCCATAGGGAGGTACAACCCCCACTGCTGGCTTCCTCACCTCTGTTCTCTGACCTATTCACTTTGCTGGTGCTGTCAGTGAAGTAGGCTAGAGAGCAGCTGTTCTAAAGAGGAATGTGGGAGAGACAGCAACTGGTTATAGAAAGTAAGAAACTAGGAAGATGGGTAATTCATCTAAAGCAAAGTCAAATTAAAATTGGTTCTTCCTTTGATGCTTTGAGCTACAGAGGAATTTTGAAAAGTTCTTAAGAGGAACTTAAAAAGTAGATTCAGGGATATTTTGTCTGATGGCAGAAACTTATATTCAGTCTAGTAAAAAAAAAAAAGATGAAATTGTCTTTTCAGTATCATCGCTAGTGGTAACAGTGTCAAAAATATTCATCCCCCTATGTCAGAGCTAACAGCTGGTCTGAAGAATTCCTACTCTTAAAATATACTAGATTAAAAGAATAGCAAATATGTTTATATATATTTTAAACTGAGAAGAAAGGAAAGGAAAGAGAATAAAAGAAATAGGAATCAGAATAGAAAAAAGAAAAAGAAATACAAATAAAGGAAAATATAGGAGGAAACCAATGTAAAGAAAAACTACCCAGGGTTTAGAAGACAACTTGCCTTTGAGGAGTTCAAGTTATAAAAGAATTTGATAAGCATATGAATTCAAGAAAAACTAGAATCCAAACATGTGATTTTTTTTTTAAAGAATGAGACAGACAGTAAATTGAGAATTTAAAAGCACCACTACAGTCCAAATAGATCAATTATAAAAGCAAGGGTTGGGATAGCCACTGTCAAAAATCAAATTACTGTCTTAGAGAACAGGTAGAAGATAATGATTCTGAATGAAGAGAAAAAAAGACAAAAAGATCAGAGTAAATAGAGAAAATATTTTAATAAATATTTCAATAAACACTAAAGACCAACAAAGATTATCTGACTATATAATTAGTGTTTTTTAAATACTGAACCCAGTGGGTGGATCAGAGAAAGGAGTCAACAATATTCAGTTTTTAGAAGTCACTGTTGCCACTGTTTCGAAGTTAAAGGAGAAGAAACAATAGAAATAATTTAAAATGTTAGGTAACAGAGTAAAATCACAACGTTTAAATCATCTGAACAACTATTTGAATCCTCTGTGTTACTTTGAGGAATATCTGAAATCATTTATTAGGATTTTCCAAACTACAGGAAGAAGTCCCTGATAAAGATTCAGAAAATTATCTAAAACTGCCGTCTCCTTCAATTAAATTTATGTAAATCTCTAAAATTCCTAATTTGTGGGCAGTAGCTTCTGATTAAATCTGATTGTCACATTAAAAAAAAAAAAAAAAAAAAAAAAAAAAAAAACCTCAAAACCAGATCAACAAATCCTGATAATGGCTTAAAAATTGAATCCCTGCAGGGCAGGCGCAGTGGCTCACGCCTGTAATCCCAGCACTTTGGGAGGCCAAGACAGGTGGATCACTTGAGGTCCGGAGTTTAAGACCAGCCTGGCCAATATAGCGAAACACCATCTCTACTAAAAAATACAAATTTAGCCGGGGTGGTGGCAGGCACCTGTAATCCCGGCTACTCCAGAGGCTGAGGCAGGGAGAATTGCTTGAACTCAGGAGGTGGAAGTTGCAGTGAGCCAAGATCATGCCACCACACTACAGCCTGAGCAACACAACGAGACTCCGTCTTGGTGGGAAAAAAAAATTGAATCCTTGCCATCAAGCCTCTTAGGCTGTTTAGCTCCGTCCCACTCAGTTTAGTGCCTCTCACAGATGAAAGAAGCATAGCCACTGTCACTGGCCTGAAACACATGGGCTCTTTCCTTGCAAATTGTATAGCTATTTTGATTTCAAAATCATGAATATCAAGAATATTATAATTGATCATCATTGTATGCCTCATCCTTCTTGAATACTAAATTCAGATTAGTGACTGTATACAATATTGTATGATGTTCATATACTATCAGTCACTTCAAAAGTGCTAAGAGTGTATTTTGAGAGCCAGAAGAAACACACTTGCTATATTTGTAGCTGCCAGTCTCCAATTCTTTGAGCCTGAACCCAGAGATTTCTGTGTAAGCATTTTAATCCTCATGACTAAACCTCTACCCAAGATACTGTAGCCGTGGCCTCTCCCATCAGCAATGGTCTCCCTTTAGTGAGGTTTCACTGATTCAAACAGCTGTTTGCTGGTTATCAAGTATGTCTTCCCACGCAGTGCAGCTGCACTCAAAGACCCTTTCCACCTTCCGCCCCAGTTCTGGATCCTTTTCTTGGCTCTCCACTTGCTCCAAAGCTCCCCGCTTTGACTCTGGATCATGGATCTCTCAGGAATTGCAGAAAAACATTTTTGTTTAATAGATACATCTTAGATTATTTTCCTGCTTCTTTTACCAACTCACATGAAGAAAAAAATGATATGCATTAAAAGCAATATATTTTTACAGCATAAAATGATTTTTAAAGACTTAAGTAAAACAAGTAGTTCAGTTATTTAGACTAATCGCCCATTTTTCAGACTTTCTAAAGGTAAAGGTGATTAGGAGAATACTCCTCTTTTCTTTTATGGCTAGTCAAATCATAACTTATGCTTCAACTGCATCACGGTTTTCCAGATTACATGTATATAAATTACCTACTAATGAGCAAGGCCTCTGTCCAAGCAGAAGGCAAGCAGGGGAAACTATTTAGTTGCCCAACTACAGTTATTCTCTCAAACCAAGCTAAGGTATGTCCATTCTCTATTAAAATCCTGGCTGTCTTACCTCAGAGTGAGCTTCGATAGAAATGGTGGAGCTATGGACACTGATGTGTGATGATATGAGTAATGCTAAAATAGACACCTCTAAAGATTTCTGCAGGAAATCTGAATGGAAGTGGGCCAACCCAATTCTCCCCACTTTCTCACTTGTAATTCTCAAGAATACCTGTAGGATGTGCTGGGAATGGAACATTGTGAGATAAACAAGAGGTGGCTGGAACAGTCCAGGCTCTATTTCAGTTGGCCCTAGAAACAGAGTGTCCTTCATCACTTTTGCCCAAGGTGTCATGTGTCCACTGGGGTATAAAGCCCAGCACACGCTGTTTTCCACCTGTGGTGCAAGTGAATTACTTGAAGATAAGACTTTGTTCATCCTGGGTAGCTTTCCTGAGCTTTGCGGGGTGAGCTTGCCCTGAATTCCAGCTTTAGTTGTCCCTTGCCTTCTATGTGTAAGTAACAAATTTGGTTCATGTAACTTTGTTGAGTGTTCCATCGCACCGAGGTCAGGCAAGCCACTAGTACAGAGTAAACCGGCTTCATAATTGCCTCTACTGGATTTCCAAACAGTTGAACGTCCTATCAATCATGATAGGTGTATGGATGGATGGATGAATGGATGGATTTCCGGAAATTTATATGAGAAGCCATGTAGCTGAGGGATCAGGTAAATAAATGAAAACCACAGCTTAAGAGATTTATAATCATGAAACACTACATTTTGTTCCAAGAGTCCTTACAAAGTAAAAAAGAAAAAACATATGTATTATATAATTTTCATTGTCTAAAGAAATAAAATGTACTATTTATGACAGACTTTCTAAGCAAGATTATTAAAGAAATGTGTTTTTTACATTGCAGCAGTGGATGTCAACAGAGGTCTTGAAACAGGTGTACAAATACTGTTCATGTGGCCATTTGGGAAGGGTCATTTTTAAGTCAACTATTAAATGGCATGTAATTTATGTAATTTTTTAAGAAATTGCCAAACTCTTTCAAAACATAGTTTTACTCTTTTATATTTCTACCAGCAGTATATGACAGTTCCTGTTTCTCTTCATCCTCTCCAACATTTGGTGGTGTCAGTGCTTCAACGCAAGATGTTTGTAATAGCTGTGCAATGGTATTTCACAGTGTTTTACTTTCCATTTCCCTAATGAATAATTGAGGTTTAGTGTTTTAATGTGCTTATTTGCCATTATATATATTTTCTGATGTAATGTTTATTAAAATATTTTTCCAATATTATTTTTATGGAGTTTTGAAAGGTGTTTATGTTCAAAGTATAAATCCTTTATCAGATATATTATTTGCAAATAGTTTCTACCAGTCGTCACTTGTCTTTCGCTCTCTTAGTAGTGTCTTTCTAAGAGCTGTTCTTCATTTTGATGTTTAATTTTCGATGTTTTATTTTGTGAATTATGTTTTTGGTATTATATCTAAGCAGTCTTTACTTAATCCAATGTCTCATATGTTTTCTTCTAGATACTTTTTTGTCTTTAATCCCTTTTGAATCATTTTTGTATACAATGTAAGGTAGGCAGTGGGGTGTTTGTTATTCAATTGTTAGTCAGTTGAATTGCTGATATTCAGTCAAATTGTTGATATTCAATTGTTACAGCAACATATTTGAAAAACTATCTGTTCTCCACTCAGTTGCCTTTGGTTCCTTGTCAAAAAATCAATTAACTCAACATATGTGAGTATATTTCTGAACTCACCATTTTTTATCCTCATACAATATCATACTGCTTTGATTACTGTAGTTTTATAAAGATTTTTGAAATCAGATGCTGTAAGTCTTCCAAGTTGTTTCTCTTTTTCAAAGTTTTTTTGGCTATTCTAGGTGGCTGGCATTTCTTCATAAATATTAGAATGAACATGTCATGTTCTATTAAAAAGAAAATGACTGCTGAGAAATTTATAGAATAATTTAGATACTTGACATATTAACAATATTGAATCTTCCAAACTATAAACATAACTTTCCTTTTTATAAGTTTTAAACATTTTCTTTCAGTAATATTTTGTAGTTTGCATTTTCCAGGTTTTGCATACCTTTTGAAGATTATTCTCTATTTCATATTTCATATGTAAGAATATTATTGTATATGATATTGAATTTTAACTCAATTTAAAAGTATTGATTCTAAGAGTATACAAATACAAGCAAATTTTGTATATTAATCTTGCATCCTGCAACCTTGTTAAATTCACCTATTATTCTAGTATCTTTTGAAGATTCCATAGAATTTTTTTTTGGATTATTATGTTGTCTGCAAATAAAGAATAGATATAAGCCAAGATAATTGATTTGAGACATTTCTTCTCTTCTATCACAGGTAGTTGGTGCCGTACATTTACCAAAGGCCGACTACTTTTCAATATCAACACCTTTCATTTATTTATTTATTTTTGTTTTAGTGCACTAGCTGGAACTTCCAATATAATGTTAAATACAAATAATGAGACTAAATATTCTTACTTTTTTCCTTGTCTTAAGGAGAAAGAATTTAGTCTTTCACTATTATGTTGCCTGTAGGTTTTTTTACTGATGTTCATAGTAGGTTGAAGCATTTTCTTCTTAGTACTAGCTTGCTGCAAGTTTTAGGTTAGGAATAAGTATTAGATTTGCTAAATGTCTTTAATAAATTACATGAGATTGTCTTTTTTTTTTTTTTAGTCTAACAATCTGGCATATTAAATTGATTGATTTTTATATGTTAAACCTACTTTGCATTCTTGGGATAAATCACACAAGGTTTTGATTTATTATTACTGTTATATATTGTTAACATTGATTAAGATTTTGTTAAAAGTGTTTGCATCATGTTCATGAGGAATATTAGCATGCAATATTAGCATGCAATTCTTTGTAATATCTTTGTCTGGTTTTAATGTTAGAGCTATGCTGGCATTGTATAATTGGTTGAGAAATATTTTCTCTTTTACAGTTTTCTAGAAGAACTTGCATAGCATTGGCTTAATTTCTTGTTTAAATGTTTGATAGAATTCCCTAGTGAAGCCAACTGGGTCTAAAGTTTCCTATGTAAAAAGTTTTTAGCTACAATTCAATTATTTTACTAAATATAGGACTATTCAGGTTATCCATTTCTTCCTCAGTAAACTTTGTTAATTGTTATCTTTCACGGTATTTGTTCTTTTCTTGTAAGCAGTCAAATTTATTGATATATTTTAAAAGATAGTATTTTGTTATTGTCTACTTCATGTCAATACTCTTTAGTGATGTCACATATCTTATTCCTGACACTGGTAATTTGCATCTTTACTCTTATTTTTCTCATCAGGCTGGCAAAAAGCCTACTAATTTTATTGATCCTAAAAATTCTTTTGTTTTCATTAATTTCTCTATTACTTTTCTGTTTTCTCATTCACTGATTTCTGCTCTGGTTTTTCTTATTATGTTCTGTAACATTAAAAAGTACTTTCTTTGGATTTAATTTGGTTTTATTCTTATTTCTTAAGATGTAAGCTGAGATTATTGATTTGAGACCTTTCTTCTTTTCTAATACAAGTAGTTGGTGCCATAAATTTCCCACTAAGTTTTAACTTCATCCCAGAAAATTTGATATGCTGCATATTCAATTCCTAATGCTTTCCACTTTTCTTGTTTTACACACACTTTACTTATAAATGTCTTTATAATTTCTAAATTTTTGGAGACTTTTTCTATTAATAATTTCTAGTTGTGGTCTGACCATACTTTGTATGAGTTTATTCTTTTTCAATTAATTGAAGCTTAACTTTTGACTCAGAATATCATCCATCTTGGTAAATATTCAGTCTGAACTATACATAAAATACACATTGAAAAGCATGTGTATTCTGATTTTTTAGGATGCAGTATTCTTTAAAGGTCAATAAGGTCAACCTGGTTGATAGTGTTATTAACACTTCAATATTCTTATAGATGAATATTGTTTTTGTTTCTTTAACTTATCATAACTGAGTACCCACATTTGTCAAGGAAAAAAAGAGTTACAATTTTTAAAATTATTTTCTCTTCTTTTCTCTTTTCTTCATTTCCCCCATTCCCTACTTCCTACTTAGCCCTTTAGAAATGCAATTATAACCTTTTATCTCTTCTTCCCTAGACACTCCACATAGGGCAAGTTCATCTAATGATATGCTTAGAAGCGCTAGAGCAGAACTGTCACCCACCAAAAAGTTGACCCAAGAGATAACAGTTGACTTGCAACCCAAATTATGCCTGCTATAAAATTTTCACCCACCAGGAAACTGCCTCAAGAAATAACTGCCAATTTGCAACCGAAAGTCCCACTACAATACTCTCTCCCACCTGGAGAGTTTTTAGCCCCCTTTACAATATATTAATATTTCTGCTAATGAAGATGCCAATTCAACTGC
Organism: Callithrix jacchus; assembly: GCF_049354715.1. Lineage (NCBI taxonomy): Eukaryota > Metazoa > Chordata > Mammalia > Primates > Cebidae > Callithrix > Callithrix jacchus. Next base: position 51,640,554 of record NC_133517.1, read on the forward strand.
CTGATAGGGCACCAAGCTAACATGTAGACCTCTCCCACACCTGCTTGCTTTCTCCCTTGTGTGCCATTTATAATAGGTCCCTTTTAAAAGCACCCACTTTCTGATCCAAAGGTGAAGTGGTACCCTTGAGGCAGGAAGGTTGTAATTCTGCTAAGCTGGTTTTGGAATAGTCTCTTTATACCAGACTTTGCTCTTATTAATTAGACTCCATGAGCAGTGAGTGACTAAACTTGTATTTCACTTATACTATTAATGGTTAAAAAGAGAGAGAGAGAGAGTTGAATCCCTGAATAAAATTGTAGACTTGCCTATTTCTCCTTTCTGTTCCATCAGTTCTGGTTTTGTGTAATTTTTTCTTTTTTAGATGGAGTTTCCCTCTTGTCGCCCCAGCATGATCTTGGCTCACTACAACCTCCACCTCCTGGGTTCAAGTGATTCTCCTACTGCAGTTTCCCAAATAGCTGGGATTACAGGCACCTGCCACCACACCTGGCTAAGTTTTGTATTTTTAGTAGAGATGGGATTTCACCATGTTGGCCAGGCTAGTCTTAAACTCCTGACCTCAGATGATCTGCCCACCTCAGCCTCCCAAAGTGCTGTGATTATGAGCATGAGCCACCATGCCTGGCCAGTTATGTGTATTTTTAAGCTCTGTTATTAAGTGCTTAGATGTTTAATGTATTTTCCCATAAAGTATTCACTCCCTTTATTATTGTGAATTAATTATCATATAGCTACTATTATTTTTATGTTCTGAAATCTACTTTCTTTGATATTAATATAGCCAGTCCAGCTTTCTTTTGATTAATGTTAGCAAGCAAATCTTTTTTTTTTTTAAGTTTTACTCTATATGGGTCATTATATTTAAGGTGAATTTCTTATAGGCTGTATACAGTTAGATCCTGCTTTTTTCTCCAAACATTCAATTTTTTGCCTTTTAGTTGTGATTTTTAGGTCATTTACATTTCACGTGGCTATTGGTAATGTTCAATTTGTCCTTTTTTGCCTTCCTTAGGATTGAGGGTTTTTATTATTTCATTTTATCTCTGGGGTTTTTTTTCCTTTTTTTTTTTTACATGCTAGCTACATTCTTTGTTGTGTTTTTTTAATACTTGCTTTAGGATTTAAAGTACAATTTTTTTAAAACTTTTATTTAAGTTCAAGAGTCCATTTGCAGTTTCGTTATATGGGTCACAGGAGTTTATTGCACAGATTGTCACCAGTTATTAAGCCTAGTACCCACTGGTTATTTTTCCTGATCTTTTCCTTCTTCCACCCTCTATTCTTGGGTAGGCCCCAGTGTCTATCATTCCCCTCTGTGTATCTATGTGTTCTCATCATTTAGGTCCCACTTATAAGTGAGAACTATTGTATAAATTTTTAACTTATTCCAATCTACCTTCAAGTGAAATTATATCACTTTTCATATTACATCAGAACTTTATAATAGTATTCTTTCATTTCTTCCTTGCTGGCCTCTGTACTTTTATTGTCACACATTTTACTTCTACGTATGTTATAAATATTATAATACATTGATACTACAATTTATTTAAACAGTTGATTGTCTTTTAAAGAGAAATAAAGAATTAGAAGATCATGTTTATATTTGCCTTTGTTGTCATTTCCAATTCTTTATTTCTGGTTTCTGATTCATTCACATTTGAATTATCTGACTATCAAAAATAATCTTTTCTTTGTTGGAACTCTTTCAGTACAAATAACTTGATTATTTACAAAGTGCTAAAAATTCCTTTCAAGGTCATATTGCAGCTAATTTCCTCATCGTGGCTCCCCAAAACACAGTCATTATTTTCAAGTGTCTTCTTTCCAAGTATTTTCTTCTCAACTAACACTACTCTAGATTTCCTTATAAAATTTTGAGGGAACTCATAACTTATAAAATTAGAGAGGAACTCTTAAATAGGATACTCACAAGCTCATTTCCAATTCCCTTCTAAATGTCACAAGACCACAATGAATGGGAAACTTTTCAATGCTTCATTGTGAAACGCTCTAAGGAATCAAATCAGTGAGCGGTGATGTTAAATGCTCTCCTGCTTCGCCCCTGAAGCTTTTGAGTCAGATTGCAAGGTTCTTCCCTGAGCAGAATTTGCTGTGTCTGTATTATATCACAGCTAATTAGTATTAAAATTCTATCAGTTACCCCTCATATAAAAATACTCTGCAGGTAATGGCATCCTAAACCACAGACTCTGCAACTTTGATGAGGGGAGGAAGGCAGGGGACTGAGGAACCCAAAAAGAAGAGCTGTCTTCTAGAGAAATGAAATTAGGATACAACAAGGGCCCATGTGAATGATAATCATAAATGACAGAATATGGGTCTTAAGACACAGGGACAAAAAATAATCAGTCATCATGTTACCAGAAAGCGGTTCCGATCCAGACCCTAAGTGACACTTCTTTAATCTCATGTCAGAAAGAATTCAGGGTGAGGTCACAAAGTAAAGTAAAAGCAAGTTAATTCAAGAAGTAAAGAAACAACGCCAGGTGCGGTAGCTAGGCCTGTAATCTCAGCACTTCGGGGAAGCTGAGGGGCGCAGATCACAACGTCAGGAGTTCGAGACCAGCCTGGCCAACATGGTGAAACCCTGTCTCTGCTAAAAAAAAAAAAAAAGATAATAATAATAATACAAGAATTAGCCAGGTATGGTGGTGTTTACCTGTAATCCCGGCTACTCAGGAGGTTGAGGCAGGAGAATTGTTTGAACCCAGGAGTCCAAGGTTGCAGTGAGCTGAGATTGTGCCACTGCACTCCAGCCTGGGCAACAGAGCAAAACTCCATCTCAAAAAAAAAAAAAGAAAGAAAGAAAACAAACACAAGAATGGCTACCTCATAGGCAAAGAGTTGCTGCTGGTTGACTATTTTTACGGTTATTTCTTTATCATATGATAAACAAGGACTGGATTATTCATGAGATTTCTAGGAAAGGGCACGCAATTTCTGAAACTGAGGGTTCCTTCCCTTTTTAGACCATATAGGGTAACTTTCATAACTTTCCATGGCATTTGCAAACTGTCATGGTGCTATCAGGAGTATCTTTTAGCATGTGAATACATTATAATTGCCGTCTAATGAGCAGTGAGGATGACCAAAGGTCACTTTCATCACCATCTTGGTTTTGGCAGGTTTTGGCCAGATTCTTTACCACATCCTGTTTTATCAGTGGGGTCTGTGTAACCTGTATCTTGTGCTAACCTCCTGTCTCATCCTGTGACTAAGAACGTCTAATCTCCTGGGAATGCATCCCAGTAGGTCTCAGTCTCATTTTATCCAGACCCTATTCAAGATGGAGTCTTTCTGGTTTGAATGCCTTTGACAATTTCCAGTGTAAAAACTAAAATTTACGAGAGCAGAAGTTCTACAATATAGGCATTGACTTGTGAAAAATCTGCTTTTCACTTAGACAGTGAAGTATGCTTCTACGGGAGAAGATAATGAGATTTATTCACTTAAACGTGACTAATGATGCTTCTAATGAAGCCAGTCAGAATCTGATATTAGTGATTACAGTCAGCTAATGCCAGCTAACCATCAAATCAAGTATCAATTAAATGTTTACTGTGTTGGGTATTTTGCTCTGGCCTAAGGAATACAAAAAATAGTAATACTGAGATCTTATTCTAAAATATGCTATGATTTAGTGGAGAAAAAACAAGAAAGATTTTATACACTTAGTAGGAATTAACTATTTGTCAAAAGCGTTAATCAATATACTTCAATATGAAGTTTGGTCAATATTATGCCAGAAGATCCATGGGGAAAGCAAAATGAGAAATATTTATTCCTATTAAAGACACTGAAGAAAACTTCCTAAAGAACTGGACCTTGGAATGTGGGGTGATTTTGACATGTACAAATGAGGGAGTTAAGCAGTCTCTGTAGGAGACAGGAAAATGTCTGCCACTCACAGCCTACCCTTATGTTACAGGCACACTGTCTTACATAGAATAACATGAACAAAGACACCAAAATGAGAACAACAAAAACAGATTCCAGGAATAGCAATTCCAGTTGGAGTGTTTTGAGACATAATAAATTTGATAAAGCTTGAATGATTGCAGCCAAATGGTAGTGGACTATGAATTTAAGAATAAGAGGTTTGGCCTCTGAAGTAAGGATGCTTGTATAAATGCAAATAAGTAGGAAGAAATTGAGAAAAGAAAACAAATTGGCTGAGTTCCTAGCCAACCTCACTGCATTAAAATTCTCAAGACTTTATGAATCTCCTTATTCCTATAAATCTTGTACTATAATCAAATGACAAGTATTTAAAAATAGATTTCTAAATGCCATTCTGGCTTTCTGTAAAGCAGCAAAGAACATTGTTTGTAAAGAACACAGGCTTAGGGCCAGTCAGACCTATGTCCCAGGTCTCTCACTCTACCACACACCTATACTTCATAGAATTATTAAGAATTAAATAAAACAATATAAATTAGGAACTTATCACACAATAGTCACTTGGTAAATGTTTCTTCTCTAATCCCCTACCTATTTTTTTGGTTAATTCTTCATTCTTCCTATTTTATATCCTGTAAGTACATCATAGATAACTTAAAATGTTATAACTAAAGTGTTTAAATATGTGCTGATTTAGTAATTTTTATTTTCAGTTTTCTAGACTCCCATTTTCATCCAAGAGGAAGTAACAGGAGCCAGATTTACCTTCCAATCAGAATCAATCAAAAACACCAAATAAAACATATGAAACAATGGTTTTCAAGACACTAAATACCAGACAATGAAAGCTAGTGATCCCTGATCCCCGAGAGACCAGAAACAAACAAAATGAGCCCTATAATTGCCAGACTTACTCCCTTCAGGATGTTTTCAGGTTGAGATGTAGCATAGGGGAAGCCAGGCAAAGCCAGCAGACTCTCTGAGCTGAGAACACAGAGCTGAGCCTCTGGGGAAATCCAACTGGCTAGAGTTCACAGAATTGATCACTGGAGAGGAAAGAGTTGCACAGAGAAAAAAACCTGGACATCTCAGAGTTCTCTTGGAGTATTTAGCAGAGAACTGAAGAACACATGCATGAGATGAAGGTATCCAAGGCTAGGGAATTACCTGAAAGGGTTAGAGGGAGCCCCAGAGATGTTGATGCAGGGCTGGGAATAGTTTCTGGTCCCTCTAGATGGATGGGGGAAAATATTCATACTGCATGGAACATTGTCTAGAGTATTCAAAAGATTCTCACCTCCCTGGTAGATAAGTTAGCCCAAGGTTAAATGCTGCTCTGGCCCTTGTTAACAAATCTTAAAAGCAAGACTCAAAAGGGCCAAAGTTGTTTCCAGTAGCTTAACTAGATCTCAGAACAAACTCAAGATATTTATAAGAATACAACAAATATCCAACCATCCAAAGTCTAATATTCACAATGTCTAGAGTAAAGCCAAAAATTGTCAGGCATGCAAAGAAGAAAGAAAATATGACCCGTAATGAGAAAAATCAATCAATCTAAACCAATCCAGAACCAACACAAATGCTAGAATTAGTAGACAAAGACCATAACACAGTTAGTTACTTTTCATTTTCTAGGTTTTTTTATTTCTTTGTTTTAACAAGGCAGTGCACCATGTCATACAGATTTAACAGTAAGGCATTTCCCACAGCCGATGCAATGAAGTAACAGATTTTCAAATCACAGAAAAACCACATATTTTTGAAGTTTTGAATAAAGTTGCTCTTTTGACAATTACTATCCCTATTAAATTTTGTTTCATACTGGCTTTTTAAACAATTGGTCTAATGTCTTGATTTTTTCTGGAATTGGTAATGGTTCTTAATTAGTAATTGTCATCCCTTCTTTTCTCTATGACATTATTCATTGCTCTAGTACTTTTGTTCAGAAATTCTTGTTTGGAATATCCCTTTACCTCTCAAGTTAAATGAAGCTTTTTAAAAAAAATTGCTTCTGTTTATTACATGGCCTTTCTTACTAACCTCGTAGGACAACTTGTCATTACTTTGTTGTCTAACTGGCAGAGTGATATAAAGATGTAATAATCTCATGACTAAGGACAGGGGTTCAAATTCCAGCTGTGTCAAACACAAGTTCCATTCTCAGGGCAATTAACCCAACTAGAGTTTCCAAACTCTAAGCTGCACATTAGAATCATTTTTGGAACTTTATACAACATGCAGATAACCAGGTTCCATTCCAAATGAATTGAATCAGAATCAAGAGATGGGGCCTATCAGAGTTCTTTTAAAGTTCCAAAGTGATGTACAGTCAGGTTAAGAATCACTGAGCCCTAACTTCTCTAGTTCTCAATGCAGGTTAGTAAGAATGATAATACTTTACTTAATTATCTCATAGGGTTGTTCTAATCACCAAAAGAGAAAATATATGACAATATATATAACTCAAAACATTTAAAAGATTTTCTCATGTCTAGTCCTCATTAAAAAAAAAAAAAACATGTTAAGTGAAATAAGCCAGGCACAGAAAGACGAATATCATATTTCCTCACTCGTATGAGGGAGCTGAAAAAAAACTTGTAACTCATGGAGAAAGAATAGAATGATGGTAACCAGAGGCTGGAAAGGGGAAAAGGAGGGTGGAGATAAAGTGAAGATGGTTATTGGTTACGAAAGTACAGTTAGATAGAATGAATAAGAACTCATCCTTAGTAGCACAATAGGGTAATTATAGTTAACAATAATTTATGGTATATTCTAAAGTAGCTAAAAGGATGGAATTCTAATGTTCCTAACACAAAGAAATAATAAATACTTAAAGTGATGGATATTCCTATTAGCCTGATTTGATCATTACATGTTGTATGCTTGTACCAAAATATCATATTTACCCTATAAATATATACAATTATGTTCCCATGACAAAAATTTTTTAGAAAAAGCTTAAAGACTTCTGGAAATCCTCTTTTTGATAAAGGAATATCAATATTATTTTATATGTATAATATTTATAAATATTCCTCCTATTGCCTAGAAACATTTAAGTACAACCAAACCAATGATATTTTTTCCCTTCAACTTTTATTTTAAGTTTAGGGGTACATGTTTAGGATGCACTTGTTTGTTACACAGCTAAACGTGTGCCATGGTGGTTTGCTGCACAGATCATCCCAACACCTAGGTATTAAGCTCAGCATCCATTAGCTGTTTTTGCTGATGCTCTCCCTCCACAGACTGCTCCCAACAGGCCTTAGTGTGTATTTTCTGCCATGCGTCCACATGTTCTTATCATTCAGCTCCCACTTATAAGTGAGAATAAGTGGTGTTTGTTTTTCTCTTTCTGCATTGGTCTATGGAGGATAATGACTTCCAACTCTATCCATGTCCCTGCAAAGGACATGATCTCATTCCTTTTCATGGCTGCCTAGTGTTCCATGGCATATATGTACCATATTTTCTTTATCCAGTCTATCATTGATGGGTATTTAGGTTGATTCTATGTCTTTGCTATTGTGAATAGTGCTGTATATGCAAGCATGTATCTTTATAATAGGATGACTTAAATTTCTTTGTATATATACCTAGTAATGGGATTGCTGGGTCAAATGGTATTTCTGCCTCTAGGTCGTTAAGTAATCACCACAGTCTTCAGTGGCTGAACAAATTTACATTCCCACCATCGGTGTAAAAGCATTCCTATTTCTCCACAGCCTTTCCAGCATCTGTTGTTTTTTGACTTTTTATTAGTAGCCATTCTGACTGGCGTGAGATGGTATTATGATCAGTGATTTTGACCTTTTTTTCATGTTTTTTGGCCGCATGTATGTCTTCTTTTGAGAAGTGCCTGTTATGTCCTTTGCCCACTTTTTAATGGGCTTCAAGCAAGTAATTCTTATCTTTCAGGTGGTAGTAGGAAGAATGGCAGATTGGCAGATTGGGTGGGCAGAAGGATTCATAGAGACCCCATTGAGAATCCAATAAAACCTATCGATCCTCCTTTAAGAAAAATACACGAGCACTCACAACAAACCTTGGTCTTTGTTTCCACACATGCCATGAAGTCCAGCTGTGAATGCAGGTTAAGAATGTCTACCCTGGATTCCAAAATGACAGTAGCATTTCTTGTTCTGTTCTCTTTGTTTTCTAAAGAACTGAAAGCCTGAAGCCATTTGTTAAGGTTTAAAAAAAGAATTTTTTCATGCTTATTTTATGATTATTAGAATGTCAATCAAACCAAGCTATTCATAGAATTCTTCCTTCTCTGGTAAACAAGGTCATTCCTGATAAAAACAATTAATAAAGCATTCCTTCTCATCAGATAGGAAGAACAGGGAATGATCTATGGAACTTGGCACTTTGCTTTCAGGGATTCCTTCAAGGCTCTGTGATGTGAACGGAGCTCTGCTGTAAGTAAAGCACTAATCAGTGAGCAGAGAGAGCAGTTCATCATCCAGAAGCTTACCCTCCCCCCTTCTCCAGTCATCAGGGATTAATACCTTCATGCAGGTAGTTCTTCCAGCCATTGCTAGAAAGAAACAATGAACAGTAGCTCACTTAGTCTCTCCACAGACTAGCAGTGATGGGAAACACGTTGGCAGTCTTACATACTTTTGTGGCAGCTGTTTACTCACTGCGATACCTATGGCTCTTTGCAGATGGTTGGAATTTATCATATGCATAGATGTTGTTTAGCTATTTAATAGATTCTTCTGTTGTGTTAATGAATCTTATCCTCTTTTCCATCTTGGAACTGTTTAATTCAATAGAAGATACTTTTATGGCTTTTATCTCACCTAATAAAACGCTTCTGTTTTCAGGCAACTTTGACATCTTTAACCCTTGTTTATATCTAATTAATTATCATTTTCTTTTCTAAAAGTATCTCCTCAAAAATTGTAGACCAAGCTAGGCGCCGTGGCTCATGTCTGTAAACCCAGCATTTTTTGAGGCTGTGACAGGTGGATCACCTGAGATCAGGAGTTCAAGACCAGCCTGAGCAACATGGTGCAACTCAGGGTCTACCAAAAATACAAAAATTAGCCGGGCATGATGGCAGGTGCCTGTAATCCCAGCTACTCAGGAGGCTGAGGCAGGAGAATTGCTTGAACCTGGGAGGCAGAGGTTGCAGTGAGCTGAAATTGCACCACTGCACTCCAGCCTGGGTGACAGAGCAAGACTCCAAAAAAAAAAAAAAAAAAAATCAGCTGAGCATAGCAGCACATGCCTGTAATCTCACTATTGGGAAGGTTGAGGCAGAAGAATCGCTTGAACCCAGGAGATCGTGCCACCGTACTCCAGCCTGGGTAGCAGAGCAAGACTCCATATCAAAAAAAAAAAATAAGTAAATAAAAAATAATCATTTTTATAACAATAACAGTAGGCCACAAATCAATACTCAAATCTAGCATTTAAGGCTCTACATCAGATGGATCTAACAGTGTTTGGGTAAATGTTTAATAACCAGCTTTCAAGACAGCTTCTCCACCCTATCCAAAAAGGCCCTCAATTTGCTTATTTTCCTGGTATACATTACCATAGCTAATTTCAAGCAATCAAAATGATATCAACTCTCTAACAAGGTTCCTGAAAATTTAACAGTTAGCACTCACAAGGCAATACCAGTCAACTCTAGCACACCAATATATTGGCTGAATCAAACTTCCCACTTTATTGTTGCATGTTTTCTTTAATGCATTTTGTGTGTAAAGAACCATTTATTCATTTTTCAACATGGAATCCCACCCCTTTGTTCATTTTCTTACTCTCTGAAAAGCACTTGCCTCATTGCCACACATCAAACTCCTAAACACCCTTTGAACACGAGTTTATAGGAGATATCTTTCATGGGCATTTTTTTAATGCTCCCAAGTGAACTGAAATCCTCTCTGCTCTGATATCACCTAACATTTTTATGTCACATTTCAACATCTGCTTTACAATAATTCATTTATGCAGGTCTTATTTTACCTGAGACCTGTGTACACTTCAAGGGTAGGATCTGCATCTAATTCATCTTCATAAGTCTTAAAATACTTACAAATGTGTCTTGTTCATAATACACACAATGCAGATATTTTCCAATTTGTTTATTAATTAATCTTAATAAAGCATGCAAAAAACTTTAGCTGCCTGAAGTATGAAAAAAATAAAATTTGATTTTAACCTTCAAATATAAGTTAAAAGTTTGAAAATGACTACATGAATTAATAGAACTGTAATCTAAGCCAAATAATTTCTGAATAATATAATAAGCATTTTGCTAATTTATAAAACTAAAACTGTGTTGTTCAGTGACTAGCTAGAGAAGTATATAGCCTAGACAAATCATTCTAAAAATATAAAATGTTGAGAAAAAAATAGTATCAAAACTATGTTTTAAAATTAATTTTGAAACATTAATAAAATAGAGTAGAAATTAAACTTTATAAAAATATTGTAATTGTAACAAAGTACTCATTTTTGAGGTTTTACCTCCCCCCATTTTTGTTCCCAAAAGGTTAACAAAATATGAAAATTGAATTTAAAAGACTTTAAATCCTAAGATAGAGCTTGACCTTACTGGTTTAGAAAATAACACACTTGTTTCAATTAATCTTTCTAGCGATTGTTCTTTTCGGTATGATATTTAAGGAAAGGAAATAACTCAGTGACTCAGTTGCAAGTGACCAAGTTTCAGTGTTTCAATTAATCTTTCTAGCGATTGTTCTTTTCGGTCTGATATTTAAGGAAAGGAAATAACTCAGTGACTCAGTTGCAAGTGACCAAGTTAGACAAAAACTGGGCATATGGCAAAGTGACCCAAGCAAGTACAGAACCATGGGAAACAGTAAGAAAGGTTGAGGGTAGAGGACTAGCAGTAATGGAATGAAAGAATATGAAGGCGGATATACAGTCATAAGGAGAGGATAGAGATTTCTTGGAGAATTTTCAAAACTCAGGGGACAGATTAAATGAATATTTTTTCTGGAAAAAAAAACGATCAGAAACACAGATGGTAGACAATATGGTTCTACATCTTTGAGAAGTAAACTGTGGCTTAATATATAGAATCCCTCAAGACTTTAAAAAAATATGCTAGAATGGGAAATGCAATAGTCAACACAGGAAGGGATTTTAAGTAAAAATGTCTGCCACCTGTTCAATATGTGATGCAATCAAACAAGACTCCCTAGGCCATTTCTCACAGACCAAGTAAAGACATTCTATTTGAACTATTTCATGGGCGTCACCATGAGCACAAGCCAGGCAAAATCTTCACCATTGAAGTTCAAATTTCTTTTTAGTGATTTGAGTATTCTTTCAGAAAAACTCAAAATTCTTATTTTTTTCTCACATATCTACTTGTAACAAATACATGTCCAAATAATCACTTTAAATTCTTTCTGAATACATTTTCTGTCCTATACAAACATAATAAATGATGATTTTTATATACTAAGCATTCTTTTTTTTTATTGTTGTACTTTAGGTTCTGGGATACATGTGCAGATCATGCAGGATTGTTGCATAGGTACATACATGACAAGGTGGTTTGCTGCCTCCACCCCCAGTCACCTGTATCTGGCATTTCTCCCCATCTTATTCCTCCCCAACCTCCCCACCCACTCTGCTGTCCCTCTCCTAGCTGTCCCCCACCCCCACAGACTCCAGTGTGTGATGCCTCCCTCCCTGCATCCATGTGTTCTCATTGTTCAACACCCGCCTATGAGTGAGAACATGTGGTGGTTGATTTTCTGTTCTTTTGTCAGTTTGCTGAGAATGATGGTTTCCAGATTCATCCATGTCCCTACAAAGCACATGAACTCATCTTAAAAGACTCTTCCCCTCCACTCATAACGTCTTATCACATCATGAAACCTATATCAAATTTCAATCTTTGTGCTATTGGTTTCCATTTAGAATACACTCAGAGAAAGCTATAAAAAGACATATATTCTTTGGGCTCTCATAAATAATTCATCTCCCCTTGGTTTTATTGGTATTTGCCTTAATATCATCACTATATCTGTTAGTGCATCTGATACAAATTGGTTGAGAACAGAAAACCTATATGTTTATTTTCTCAGCTCTAAAGAGCCATGCTATTTCATGCACATGCATCTTTGATATCAATGGCCTCTGCCTGAAAGAATCCCTCTTTACCTTACCTTATTTCCCCATCTTGAAACACCTACTCAGATCACCTTCAGTAGAAATTTCATTAGATTCTTCTACTGTCTTAACCTAATTGTATCCTCCTTTCCATCTTAGAACTGTTTAATTCAATAGGAGATACTTTTTATGACTTTTATCTCACCTAATAAAATGCTTCTGTTTCCAAGCAACTTTGGTGTCTTTACCCTTTGCTTATATTTAATTAATTATCAATTTATTTTCTAAAAGTGTCTCCTTCAAAAGAGTGAAACATGTATCGAAACTCAATATTATGAACTTAATTACATTGAGTATCTAGCATTCAGGGGTCTCTATCAGATGGGTCCAGTGGTATGCCAGTAAAGGTTTAACAATCAGCTTTCCAGACAGCTCCTCATCCCACCAAAAAAGGCCCTGAATTTGCTTTCCTGACTCTTCAACTGAACTGACCACTTAAAATCTCTACTGTATCCTTTTCCCATACATTTGTAATGGATTGTATTTGACTGTTTACATGTATAACTTTCCTACACACTGCCTATATAAGATAATAAATTCTTAAAGGAAAAATAGTATATCATTGATCTTTATTTATATTCAGCCTACTAATACAGCACAGTGTTTAATAGACTCTCTGTACATGTTAAAGGGTGAATGACTATATAAACTTTATAGTTTATCTAATGCTTTATCACATTTTGTCCTTTCTACATCACAGTTACGGGGAAGATATTATTTATCCCATTGACAGTTAAATAAAGGCTCAAAGTGTCTCCTGCCCAAGATCCCAGAGCCAGTATGAAGCAGATTTCACAATAAAGTGCTCCTCATTGTTCTAAATCACCTCTCATTAGAGAGCTAATTACATTTTTGAAATTGTATTTTTAAAATTTGAGAATAGTTTTGACCCAGCCAGCCATATATTATCTACTACACATATTCAAATCTGGAAATATATAGTTTTAATTCCATATTTAAAGCCGGCTTTGCCAAATCCAACTAGTCTCATAAGCCTGAATTAATCTCAACCTAGCACACTCTATTATTTCACATGTGGAATGGATGTGCACTCCAGCCCAAAATGCCTTACCTAGTTTGTTTTAACTTCCAGATTGTTTCAGATTTTCAACAGATGGTTTAATGCTTCTTGCTTCCACCCTAAGTTGAATTCCACGTTCCATGTAAGGAGAAGGTGATCCGGGAGGCGGAGGCCAAGTCTACTGACAGACACAACACAAACCGACAAAGGGAATCATGATCATAAATCAGAGCTTAAACTTTGACCAAAGTATCTTAAGTGATACTCTGAAGAGAACGTGCTCCACAAAAGAAAGCCGTTTCATTATAGAGGGGGAAGGAAAACTGGATTTCAAACTTGTGTTGTTAGTGGCTGAAGGAATTCAGAGCATGCCATCCCAAAGGATGCCACTTGGTATATTGACTATTTTGAGTTAAAAGCACTTGAAAAACAGCAGATGCAAAAAGGACACTCTGACTTTCCTTTTCCTTCCTGAAAGCACTAGATGAAACACCCATGTGAAAGATGCCCTCCCTGTACCAGAAGGGAAGTATAATTTTTATCACCAAAGACAAGAAAAACGAGAAGCTCAGGCCGAGGAAAATCTGTATAAATCTTGCTAAATTAACCCCTATCTTCTTAGTCATTTCTTCATGACTAACTCGCCTAGCCCATTCCCCTTTGGCTTGTCACATTTTCACAATGTATTGCTTTGTCCAACTTGATACATAGGCACTCTATTAGACTCTAACTGCTGCCTTGGGTCTTTATTTTTCTATGAAGATTACTCCCATATTCATGTAAAAATCTGCATGTTTTTTTCTTTTTAGAGACAGGGTCTTGCCCTGTTGGTCAGACTGGAATGCAGTGGCACAATCATAGCTCATTGCAGCCTCAAACTCCTGGGCTCAAACGACTTTTTCATCTCAGCCTCCAAAGTAGCTAGGACTATAAGTATGGGCCACCATAGTTAATTTTTTTTATTTTTTATTTTTAGAGATGGGGGTCTCACTGTTGCCTAGGCTGGTCTTGAAACCCTGGTGTCAAGTCCTCCTTCTACCTTGACTTCCCAAAGTACTGGGATTACAGGAGTAATTCTATACACTTTTTTCACTAATCTGTTTTATGTCAAGTTAATTGTCTGCCCCAGAGACCCTAAGTGGGCAGTGTGCTGGACATGGAAGTGAGGGAACTATTAGCAACAGTTCTCCAGGACTCTTCTTTCCTTGGAAGCTGGGATATTTGTCCCATGAGGATGAACTGGAGTTAAAAAACAAATCTTGGATTTGATAATCTAACTAGTGCACTTGGTGATGATCTTAGTGACCTTTGATGAATAAAAGTTCCAAACTAATATCCCAAGATCACCAAAAGTATTTAGTTATCTGAAAGGTAGGGTGAAAAAATTATTCTTAAAGAAAAACTAAAAGGTTTACTATGTGTGAGCTCATTCCTTATTTTATCATTTCTCTCTTCCTCTCCGCTTAGACTCCACCCCAGGCTAGGCAACTGACAGTGAGAGAGAGAAGTAGAACAAACAAAACATACCGACAGGCATGCTTTCACTTAAGAAAAGCCTATAGATGAAAAAACTTCCAAAACAGGTAAAGTAAAGGGCTTGATTTGCTTCACAAATGGATTCTCTAAAGACTTTATCTTCAAATAACTATTCCTCCTAGGAGATTTAAACACAAAGTTCCATTGACCAAGGTTCTTTTTATATAGGTCATTGAGCAGATAATATAAATCCATGGAGAATATGGACCAAAAAGCAAGATAAACAGCAACAACACCCAGGAGATAATATGAATCACAAGGACACAGGTGGCTGGTGCTTTCTTGTGTATTTACAGGGTTTTTTGCCTCCAAGTGTCATCACACACACACACACACACAATCTTGGCCAAAAAAACCTTTCAGTTGAAAATAAATGAAATGATAAAGAGCCTAAGAACAAAATAAGAAAATAGATTGCACATAAGAATTTTCTTAAGTAGCACACCAGATCCATGGTCTTCATGAGACAATCCAAAACCCAAGGCAGGATGCTTAGCCCTGAAAATAAAACAAAAACAAAGGAAAAATAACAAATAAACACCCTCCTAATCCCTAAAGATTTAGTTTATTTTAAAACAATTTTACAAAAGGAGGGCTGAAATAAACATTAAGCTGAAGAAATAATCGTCTGTGCCTATTTTCTTCCTCACTTCTTCCCTCCGGTCTCAAAAACTGTTATTTCCAAACCAAGCCTAGACCAGGCATTTCATGCCCTCAGTTCCTGTTCTTCCCCGCCTTTGTGTGACTAGCTGTGTTAATTATTCCCCATCTCCTCAACCTCATCTTCCCATCAGCTTCTTCCCTGCTCTTCACATGGTTACTGTCTCTCATATACAAAACAATAATAACAAAACCCTTCCCTAAACCCTGACTTGTCTTCATGACTTCAGCACTTCCTTTCACGTGTTCTGAACTGTCTTCCTACTTCCATTTAGCAAACCATGACCAGCAGTCTAAATCCCTCCTCCACCTGTTTTTGTAAATAAAGTTTTTGCAGAACACAGCCAGGGTCATCTGCTTACATGTTGTCTCTGGGTTCATACAACAGTCACAGAGTTGTATCATCACAACAAAGATATAATGGCCTGCAATGCCTAAATATTTTACACAAAATGCTTACAGGTCATATGGAATCAAATGTCCTGAAAGAAGAGACTACACTTACTGTTATTTCCTCCCCTCTCCTCGCCCTTCAAGCCACCATGCTCAGACTTCCACCGCAACCCTTCTAAAGTGACACCGTGTTTAAAAATTATTAATACCTTCCTTGTTAAAAGTTTCTCACACACTAAACTGTTGTCTCTGAATCTAAATTTTGATCTCTGGCTTCTCTTGGTCTTCTTATTTCTCCATGTCATTATTTTCTGGGTTTCTTATTTGTTTGTTTTCTCTGTTACTCTCTTCTCTCTGTATTCTAGTTCTAAGCAATGTTATCTACTTCAATGACTTTAATTGTTGAGCATGTGTGGATGATGTCCAAATTACTCCCAGCCCTGATCTCTCTTCCAAGCTCAACATTTCCAATCATATACAGGACACTGAACATTACATGGAAAATTTCAAATGTCAAAACTAGAACATCTTATTCTTTTGTGATTATTAGTTCTTCTAGAAATTAGTAATGGCATTACTAATTTCCTAGTTCCCAAGCCTGAAAATTCTGGAAATATCATGCTTTTTCATTCCAACCATCTAAATGCTTACCAAATGTCGCAGTATGAATCCTTTTTGCACCCACAATAGCTATTGCCCCCACTCCTCCTTTCCATTTGCACAACCCCATCTACCATTTAGGCCCTCACACTCTTCCTCCCAGACAGTTGTGAGACTCCTACATGGTTTCCTATCTCCTCTAATGCACTCTATATGTGGCTTCTCTGTCCAGTTCCTAGCCTTCTCCTAACCTTTTGTTTCTCATTGCCTACTAATTGAAGTCCCAAGTCCTTAATGCATGAGTCAGTCTCAGCAGGAAACAGATGACTCAAACAGGATGACTAAGGAGAGTTTAGTGAAAGCATACTAAGTATAGGCAGAGCGGAAGGAAACCAAGTGTAATATAGGTTCTGGAGGCTAATGATAGTGGAGAACCTTTCTACTCCTGATTCTGAAGAGGCAAGAGAAAGCAGAACTTGCCAGAACCTAGAAGGGATAACAGAGGGCTGTTTGACAGAAGTTATGGTGCATTGTAGAGGGACTCAACCAACCTGCAGGGAAAAGGCCAGAGATTAAACTGAGACCTCACTCCCCAGCTACATGCCATCACTTCCAGTGCTCCTTGATGGCTGAACTCAACTGAAACCCAGTGACCAAGGAAGAACAGTCCACACAGGGTTTCTTCCAGATCTATGTTTCTTCCAGATCAGTGTCCTGGGGCATAACAAAGAAAAGAGTAGAACATAGATCTGGAAGAAAGACATCCAGCATATCTCCTTAACATTAAATCACTCCCTGATCTATGCTCAAAGGACCTTTCTGCTTTACCACAAATCCCCTTTACACTTTCTTTAATCAAGCCAAACTAGAATTCTCTCTGGATATTCAAACATTTTTTCTTTTTGCCTTTTTTCCATATTTTCAAATTAAAATTTTAAATTCCATAGTCTTCTCATATTATCAAAAACTTAAATGCCACTAGGCATTTTTATGATTTGTATCCTATCTAACATCTCTGTTTCCAAACTTGCCTATCATTCTATTAGATTGCATTAATAACTTCAATTCTTCACTGCTCATCACATCTTTGTGGTACCCTTGCATTCTGATTTTGAGCTAGACATATGACTAATTGGGGCGATGGAATAAGGCAGAGATGGCAATGTACCAGTGTATAGATTACGAGAAATCCTGTGCCTCTGTCATCACCATGAGAATTATTTGCCTGAGCTTTGCCTGATGATCCCGGGAGGTGAATGGGAGAACCAAGAAGCAGATCCAAAGTGTAGCCATGTGATTGGGCTGGCTGAACCACAGGTATATTTAGGAGTACAGCCAAAATCAGCTGAGCCCTGCAGATGCATGAGAAATAATCGGTCATTTCTATATACCACAGGTTTTGAGATTGCTTGTTCAACATCAAGTACTACAATATTATATATTCTTACCTCATTTCCTGCAGTCTGAGAGACGTTGCTACTCCTCCTCAATGTTACCCACCCAGTTCTGTCTTTAGCCCCATGTATAACCACTTCAAGATATTACTCCAGGAAAAAAAAATTCTAATACATTTAATCTCCCCTTCTCTTCTTATTACACACAAAACCTAACCTTCTGCACTGTGATAGGCAGAATTTTGAGATAACCCCAATGACTCATGCTTTGTATAATCTTCTCCCATCTGAGTGTGGGAGGAACCTGTGAATATAATGAATACCACTACTGTGGTTAGTTTATGCTATATGCTACAGTTGACCATAACAAAGGAAGATTGTCCTTGGTGGGCCTGACCTAGACAGCTAATCCCTTAAAAGGGATGGGGCTTTTCCTTGATGAAAAAATATGTTCAAAGTGAGAGAGAGTTAATGCATGAAACAGTCCCTATTGCTGGCTCTGAAGATGGAGGGGACCACATGGCAAGGAATATGGGCAACCTCCAGGAGCTGAGAGTGGCCTTGCTCTGAGCCCAGCTAGCAAAGAAGGACCTCAGTCCTCCAGCCACAAAGAACCAAATTCTGACAACAACCTGAGTATATTCAGAAGCAAATCCGTCCCAGAGTCTCCAGAAAGGAAGACAGCCCAGCCAACATCTTGATTCACACTTGTGAGAAATGAACTCTGCCCAGGCTGCTGCCCTTCAGGAGAGTGACACAACAAATGGCTGTTGATTTCAGCCTCAAAGTGGATGGTAATATTTATGTAGCAATAGAAAACTCATGCACATGCCTCTCAACTGTTTTTCTCAGAGTAGCGTCTCTAAAGCATAATAATAACTCCTAACAATTTTATAGATATCACTTACCATAGGACACCTACAATTCTAAGTGTTTTACATACAAAATAACATATTTAATCCTCACAGTCATTACTGCCATTTTCTAGTTGTAAAGCCTAAAGTACAAAGTGGTTACTAACTTGCCTAAAGTCATAGCTACTAAACTGGCAAAGCAGGAATTCAAGCCTAGGCATCCTGGTTGTTGAATCTACACTCTAAACCATCCCAGTCTACCCCACTTCTCCAGTTATCACTTACTCCTCCACCATCAGATTGTGACTCTGCCCTCAAAACTCTACTGAAACTTCTCTGCTAGAAACATCAGGATCTCACTAATTTCCAAACTCAAATATGTAATACTCCTCAGACATTAAGTTCTCTACAGCAGTTATCATTGTGTACTGCTTTCTCTTCTTTAAACCTCTGTACCTTTCTGATGGTCTTCCTACCCATGGAAGTGCTTTGACATATCTTCCCTTGCTCAGCCTGTAAGTGTTGCAGTGACTCACAGTTGTCCTTGGTCTTCTCATGGCACATCAATTCCCTTAACGGCCTGGGCTTCTTTCCTTACTGGAGCTGTTGCCTATGTGCCTGTGACTCCCAGTGAGCATAACCCTCTCTCCAAAATTCAGGACTCATGTTTCTAGCTGCCAGTGAAACAAACACAATCTGACATCCTTTTGTAGATCACTGGGAGTTAAGTAAACGAAAAAAAATAAAATGAAAAATAAAAAACAACTTGGCAGCCCACCTCAACTAAAGCACAAGCAAGATACCCAAGAGAACCCTGTCATCTATCTCAACTTTCACTCTCATCTGCAGCATTCCTTCTTCCACCATTCTCCAGTCTCCCTCATCTCGAACCCAATAATTGTCTGGTGTTATGATATTTTCTTTTTTCTCAGAACCCATTCTGCTCTTAATCCCAAATAGTGACCCACTTCAAAACTTGCACAAAATAAATTTCCCAAGATATACCTTAATCTTTTTGGTCCTTAGTTTCTACTAGGTGCCTGTTAAACAATAATGTAAATTGACATCTTAAAAAATGTCAACTGGCTACCATTCTCCAAATAAGCTCCACCTTAAACAAATAAAAAATCCAGACCTTTCTATCAAAATCCTGAAGAAAAAAAAATGCAAAGATTTAAGAAAGCAGAGAAGTGTTTTTCCAAGGCAAGGAATCTTTAGAGTTTATTCCTCAAATCTAACTTCAGTGATTTATTTACACCTTGCCTTATAGGCCAGTTCAGCAAGCCTGAGCACTTTACATTTTGGGATTATGCTTCAGATAGGCCCAGCTCCCCATGACCATGTTTCCATCTGCAAAATGTCCTCAGTACAAATACAGATCAAAATCAGTCTTCTGAATCTTGTTGCCTCCAGCATGAAGAATGCCTAATGAGATGAGTTAAATCCAAGACACATCTCTATTGCCACCAAGTAATAAAATTTCAAAACAACTTTTTTCACTTATAGTCCCAGAAACATCTCTGTTCTCTCCTCTCTAGTATGTCTAATTTTTTAAATGAAATTGCTTGAGATATGGTTCAAATTATTTTCTCAGCACTCAGATATGCCACTGTGATAAGTGCAGTAGGGTCATTGCCTTTTCTGCTGGCCTACAACCACTGCACCTCACACACTTACCTATACTGCCAAGAATACAGAATATACATCTTAGCTGAGCCCAGAGGCTCACTGAGCGTTCAGGAGTCAGGGTTGGCCACACACCTTAACTGAGTTCCACTCCAAGAAACATAATCAAGTAAAACCATCATGAGTAAAAAATAATATTAAATGCACAGAAACCACGATCAGCAAATTGTGGAAGTAAACCAGTGTGAGCATTCTTTCAAAGTCTCAGATAATCACTCGGTACATGACAATACCTTTCCCAGTGAACTAAGTATTAGTAAAATGTTTTCAAAAGGAATGAACTCTAAATGGCCACTTGACCCTAAGAAGATTTCGATTCCACAGGAAACAGGCCTGGGTAAGTGCAGGCTGAGGGTGTTAATAGTGTGTCCTCAGTATAAAATCATATCATTTGGGTTCCTTTCACATGTATTCACATAAACATTTTTTATTGAAGTGCAATAAGAAAAGGGGAAAAGGATGATTAAACTAAAGTAAAAATATAGAAGAAGCTGAAATCTAGTAATGGAGATTGTTTCAACCTAAAATTCAGAAACAATACATTTTCTTTGTTGTGCTAGAAATGAAGTAATAATAGTTTCTAGTCCTGGATCTTTTCCTTATTAGTCCTGTGACCTCATCCATAAAATAAGCCTTAGCTATCAAATTGGAGTGATAATAATAGCTCACAGATTTATTAGGAGGAAATGAGGTCATGGAAGTGAGAACACTTTATCCTTTGTAAAGCACTCTACAAATGAATGGTGTTATTAATATTGGTTTATCCAAAGGTAATGTAATCCATATACCTGTCTAAAGCCAAGAGGTACAAAACAAAGAACTAGACAAGATTAGAGTGATCATGGCTGTACAAGTTTGTTTTTTTACATCAGTGAGAAGGGTTCCCTTCCCACTTCTTCAAAAAATAGCCAAATTAAATGGTAATGGAATAATTATGTTTAAAGTCCATGCATTATTTTTTAAGTTTCTGCCTTAAGTGAAGTCATTTGTAATAATACTTTGAGTGCGATCGGTAAGAGAGTTTGGTTTCTGAGTAGATGTTGCCTGCACACATTCTTTAAGTCTCTGTTCCTGTCCTCTATCCCCACTTTGTCACACAAGCATCCCCAGCATTAGAAGGGACTGGTAGTAGAAGCAACTTCTACCTTTACGGCATTGGTCTGAAACCATCAGTGCCTCTGAGACCTTGCTTCCAAGCTCAATGCTTATCTTCCATTTACAGTCTCACCTCCAACTTGACCTTCAGCCCTCTTGGGAACCTATCCTTCATTGTACTTCAGATTATTTTCTCACTTCTTACCCTAGACCACCCATCAAGCTCAATGCTGGCTTCAGGATCCCTCTGTAGTGTGAGCTCATGGGCAGCCATCTTCCTTCTAGATTCACCATAGATCTTAGAGTGAACCTGGGCAAGTAAGCCAGGCCATATGAGTTGTGTTGCTAAGCTGTGCTCTTGGGTTCTAGGAGAAGAGCCAGACTATTCTGCCTTCCCTACCTGACTTCTGTTTCCCTGTGTTTTTCCCAGCCCTCTGTATGCACTTGTTATGTACACATTCTTCCAGCCAAAGTACACAGGTGGTCACAGTGTTTCTCTCTGTTGACATGAGCTTTCTTCAAGCTAAGCCCCAAGGCCAGTGTCTTATCTGCCAAGGCACCGCAAAGCCTTCAAGCTAAGGATGAGATCATTAACTATCTTCTGTTTCCCTTATGAGATAAATCACATGGAGCCTTTCTTGACCCACCCTTTTGGCCCACACTTAGGAATTACAGCCATACTTCTCACTGCCAAAGGTGTTGGTGTCAAATGCTGGCTTGGGGAGAGTGGATCCTGTAAACTTGCCTCATCAGTAGGCTTTGAGGAATGACCCCAGGGAGCTAGATATGAACTTGCTGCTAGCTTATTTTTCACAAATATTGTCCTCCTGAGAACATCCAGCATTTCAGCCTCAGCAGTAAAACAACTATGTGTCTTGCCAACATAGACTCTGTGCTGATAAATCTAGGGGAAGCAGAGGGCAGTGCAAGTCCCTCAACCACTAGGCTTACAAGTGATAGTGAGTGCCTAGAAATTCAAAGCCCTCCTGTTTAGGAAGGTGAATTCCCCTATTTTAATGGCATAAATAATACCTTTTACTGCAATTTATGCAGCAACCTACAGTTTCAAACAATACTATCTCTCATCATAAACTTTTAATCTTTTATCTTTCCTTTCTCACGGCCCAGTCTTAGGTTCACTGTTGTAAGTGTTGCTGGTGGCAGAATAGTAACTTCTCTATGCTTTCAAAGATTGAATATGATCGCTCCCAAATTCACTCATGGTCTGATGTTCCAAATGTTCAAACATAGGGATTGAAAACACTAAGCTGCTGGAACACCAAACATATACCTCAATGGTTTATATAGTTCCAAACTGACAGTGCATAATCCTCCCACAGATTAAAGTCTGCTCAAATGTTACTGTATGAACAAAGCCTTTTTCTGGGGAAAAAAAAAATCTTAAAGACATTCTGGATACATTTGCTGCTTAGTATATTATATGGTTTGGCACTGAATCTCCGCCCAAATCTCATGTCCCGTTGTAATCCCCAATGTTGACAGTGAGGCCTAGTGGTAGCTGATTGGGTCATGGGGGTGGGTTTCTTGCTTGGTGCTGATCTCTTGATAGAGAGTGACTGAGTTCTTGTGAGATCTAGTCATTTAAATATGTATGGCACTTCCCCCACCCTCCTCTCTTACTCCTGCTCTGGCCATGTAAGATGTGCCTGGTTCCTCTTCGCCTTCCACTATGATTGTAAATTTCCTGAGGCTTCCCCAGAAGCAAAAGTCACTATGCTTCCTGTACAGTTCTTCCTGTAGAACTGTGAGCCAATTAAACATCTTTTCTTTATAAATTACCTAGTCTTAGGTATTCTTTATAGCAGTGCAAGGATGGGTTAATACAGAATACTGGCTTAGGACAGGACCTGTGAATTTAGATGGAGCCTCAGATTAATATTCTAGGTTGCTTAATGTAGTGTGAAAAAGTCTTTAATGTTCTAAAATTAATAAATGAAGATGACAAAGGCTCCCTAATAAACCTGACTCAGCTGAATTTCCTGGTAAAGGTTCATAGAGACTCTAGAACTTCTTACACAACAGCTAATGTTAATTGAATGTTTATTATGTGCTAGACACTGTGCTACATATTTCACATACATGATTTAGTCCTCCTGAAAACCTCTTAAGGTGAGAAACAATTCTGATCCTGTGAAAGTACTATCATTGCTTTACTTGTAAGTAAAGGGCCAATTTACACAGCCACCAAATGTGGAATTAGAATCTGAATGACAGGCAGGCTGGACACAGAGCCAGCCCACTTCTGGAAACCATACCTCTGCTCATTATATCAACTTTCACATCTGTCCTTTTGCTAACAGTCGAGACACTAAACAGCAAAGGTTTTTCTGCCTTTAGGACAAAGGTAACTCACAGTATTCAGAAACAGACATAATGTTGGAGAATCTGGATTGCATCCAGAGTCAATCAGTGAATACCATGGATCCTGAAATAAAGAGGAAGAACCAATAACTGCAGTTTTATTTTAGCAAAAATTTGCAAGCTCTATCAGTGTTTATTGCCCGATACATTCACAATTGCTGGTCTCTTAACATGACAAGCATGTATATAGTCTCTTTCACTTTACTCTAGCAATAGCCAAACATCATAATCCCTATAGTAAATATTTTCAATCCTTCAAGTTAAAAATATTTCTACATTACTCATCAGGAATAAGATTACCAGGTTGGGGATGGGTGTGGGGAGCTATGTATCTTCTCACTTGTGCCAACGTGCCAACAGAATCAGCCCTGGGCAGGATCATCCCTCAAGAACCTCCCCAAGACAGTCAAGGAATGTTGCTTTCCCTCAAGGCCCATCCTCAGAGTCCCTCTTGGCTTTTCCCATCATAAACAAAAGGCTGTCTTTCAGGAATGGTGGGTGAAGAAGACTTCAAGCATCTACATTCTGTCACTCTCATTCTTAGTGAGATTAATGACAAGATTTTGTGAGAGAGGCAGGGAAGACTGGATGTTCCATTTAGATGGAATGCAAAACTTGATCCCACATGAAATCCTGGAACAGTCATAGAAAAAGTACTATCATATTATAATCCAAGGATTATTAGCAACCCTGAAGGAACAGGCAGACAGAGAGAGAGAAGGTAGTTATGGTGTTTGGGAAAATGATACATTATATTTCCATATAGAAAGGAAGTCCTACATGGCTATGCCTCAGGGATCTCAAAACCCAAAGTTTACAATTATTCATGGCACAAAATATGGATATAGTGTGACAGTTTTTGAACAGGAAGCCACCTGCCATGATGGGATCAGGAAATAAATTTAAAAGGCTAAAGACACAGATGGAAGAAAGTATTTAGACACTATCATTATTTATTTTGACAACTAAAATAGGATTGAAATGACAGACAGCTTGTGAAGTAGATTAGGTACTACCCCATTCCTGCATGTTTTTGTGACTCCCTACACTTCACCTGTCCTATGCCTTTGGTTATTTCTTGTCTTTTGCACTAAACTCTTTGGGAGCCTTGGTCATCCCTGAGCACTCTCAGTCCTAGAACAGCGCCCCACTAGAACACTAGCGAGTGCTTAGTAGGTATATTGTTATGGCCTGAATGTTTACATCCTTCCAAAATTTTATGTTGAAGCCCTAACCCCCAGTGTGATGGTATTAGGAGGCAGGGACTTTGGGAGGTAATTAGGTTTAGATGAGGTCATGAAGGTGGGGTCTACATGATGGAATTAATGTCCTTATGAGAAGAACCAGGGCTATCACCTTCTCCCCACTACCCCCACTCCCACCATATGGGATACAACAAAGACAGCCATCTACAAGCCAGGAAGCAGTCCCTCACTCAGAACCCAACTGGCTGGCATCATCAAGATGCCAAGATCTTGGACTTCCCAGCCTCTAGAACTATGACAAATAAATGTTTGTTATTTAAGCCACCCAGCTTATGATATTTTGTTATAGCAGCCTGAGCAGGCTAATACCTACATATTCACTGACGATGAACGGATGAACAGTGCTTCTGAAGAGCTAGATGTAAAATTCAAGTGAAGATCAATACAATTATTTCCCAACAGTGGCAAAGAATGCTTTAGTTTCCTGTTTCTGCTTTACTCTACTTGGAAGTCCTTTGAAAAACTGAATTGTATCAAAGAAAATATCAATCTGATATTTTTAAGAAGCTATTGATCTTCTTCAAAGGAGTCATTTATATGAACAAGTGATGATGGTGGATGTGCAGAATCAGATGCCTTGAAATGATGGTGACATAGCCGGGCACGGTGGCTCACGCCTGTAATCCCAGCACTTTGGGAGGCCAAGGCAGGCGGATCATGAGGTCAAGAGATCGAGACCATCCTGGCCATGGTGAAACCCCATCTCTACTAAAAATACAAAAATTATCCGGGCATGGTGGCACGTGCCTGTAGTCCCAGCTACTCGGAGGCTGAGGCAGAAGAATCGCTTGAACCCAGGCGGAGGTTGCAGTGAGATGAGATTGTGCCACTGCACTCCAGCCTGGCAACAGAGTAAGACTCCGTCTCAAAGAAAAAAAAAAAGAAAGATATGATGGTGACATTTATTTTCAAATTCATCAGTCAGTTGTTGTTTAGTCTAAGCCAAAATACCTCTCTTTTGTAATTTTTCTAACAGATCCATTTTGTTGACTACACATTTTAAACAACACTTGAACAATTACTTTGAGTTTGCTTATACACTTGATTTATTTCTCATGACACAGTCTAATTGTTTCATCCAGAGATTTATTAAGAATAATAATACATCAAATGGACGGTGGAGAATAAACAAATGGTTCTGTTGTTTATTGACAATTAAAATTTCTGTTTTGTTTGATTAATCGGTATATTAGAGCTCTCTATGGGGTTTTGCAAAGCTGACATATCCAGTATACATACAGTGAGGAGAAAATAGCTCAGCAACTTAAGGTCTTATGCTATGAAGCCCAGTGAGCATAAGTTTATTGCTTTAGATGTTGGCCTTTTTTCTCCTTAAATTAACTGAAAATAGCTTGGAAAGAACTTCACAGTAACTTTCTGGCTCATCAGCACAAGGACAGTCTAGGACCTACTGGCAGAAATGTCATAGGAAGCTTAGATTCTTTGTTCTCCAATTTGGATCAATAAAATAGAACAACACAAGGGACTTTTTCAATTAGAGTAGAATGCCCTAAGCAATCTGTTGGATGGGAATTTTTAGGATTCATGTTTATTATGTTTAAAAGAGAATAATCGTCACTTGGAGTTAAAAAGGATGAAAACAAGGAGAACTCCAGAGAGCAGAAAAAAAGTCCTCTTTTCAGGGCAGTGTCCTTTCCTCTCCTGAAAGCAGAACTATATCTTTCTTGGAAAACAAATAAATGAATGAAGAACTAACTTGAAGCCAGCAACTTCTAGAGGCCATTGGTAATAAAGCATCTCTATCCCTTTCTCGAATCAACCCGAGAACACAGCCTGCAGAAAGTATGCGGAATGAGGGAGGACAGAGCAGTCCCATGAGATGGTGGCACAAAAGGGAGAAACCAGGTAAGACATGCTCTGCCTTTCTCAGAGTGTCTGCTTTTCTGGCCTTTGGCTATGTATATTTTACTGTTCTCTGAACCCTAAGAAAGAATGTTCACTCATTAGGAATTTTTATTCCACCCACTATATCAGAAAATGTTAAAGCTAAAATAAATTTTTGGTGATATGTGGGTTATCTCTATGATCATATCACAGTGAAAAATCAAATCAAAAAACAGTAAATAGAATATCTATGAACAGGCTTAAGTATATATAATGCAGCTTTTCAATAAGTTTGTGTGATTTAATTTTAAAGTCTCCGAAGGCATCAAGTTAATGGACCAATGCTCTAAACAGAATATGGAGACCCCAGGCCATTATATTGCCCCATAGAAAGAAATGAAGCAAACACATTTCTATGCACCCAAAGTGGAGCACAAATATATTTTCATAATAGCTGAATTTTACATGCAGTGAAATGATGTCTCTGACATTTCACTAACCCAGAAAATATCTATTTATGGCCATGTTGCCAATTATTCTGGTACCCAGGTCCTCAATCAAGCACATTAATTTAAAATAGTACACACAGGTGAGAAGAAAAAAACTTCTCTGTTCCCTTCTCTTTTGATCTCCACTCAGTTTCAGTTAGTAAACAGCTTTTCAAACATTTACTGTACCAAGAATTATAGAGACTTAAAATTAAAAATGAATGTTCAGTTTTCCCTGAGGAGTTTACAAAATTAAGGACAAATATAAAGAGGATTTTTTTGCTTTAATTAACTAAGCAGCTACAAAGACACTCTCCAGGTAAAGCAGCAGCAATGATGTGCTCCATCTACAAAAGGAAGGATGAGAACTGAATTACTGTAGGAAATTTTCTCAATATGGGGAGAAAGAGGCAGGGTGAAAAGACTAAATTGACTTTTTTGTGTCTGAATTAATAAGAAGCTGAGTAACTATGTAAAATAAGTGACAGTCTTGCACGTGGTAGGTACTCAATAAATAATATAGAATTAAATGTTATATTATCAGCTTCCCAGTTACTCCTCATTATACCACCCCATTACCCCCACACTGCTAGGATCCTTGGGTCAAACTACCTCCCAATGGAACCCTAGCTCTTCTTAACTCCCATACTGGTTTTAAGTTCTATTTCTAGCTGTCATAGAAAATCAATCCACTACATGATAATAATTCCATTATGTGAAAGAACCTATGCTTGCTAGGCCAGTGCTACAAAACATCCTCTCTTCTCAGTTTTACAGAAGCAGCAGCTAAAGCACAGAAAGGTGAAGTAACTTAGTGATATGGTTTGGCTGTGTCCCCGCCCTAATCTCACCTTGAATTGTAATCATCCCCAGGAGTCAAGGGTGAGGACAGGTGGAGATAATTGAATCATTGAGGTGATTTCCCCCATACTGTTCTCGTGTTGGTGAATAAGTCTCGAAATATCTGAGGGCTTTATAAATGAGAGTTCCCCTGCACAAGCTCTCTTGCCTGCCGCAATCTAAGACGTGACTTTGCTCCTCATTCACTTTCTGCCATGATTGTGAGGCCTCCCCAGCCATACGGAACTGTGAGTCAATTTTTTAATTTTTAAAAAATTAAACTTTTTTCCTTTATAAATTATCCAGTCTTAGGTATGTCTTCATTAGCATCATGAAAACAGACGAATAGACTTAGCTAAACAAGACTCAAAGTTAGTAACAGGTGCAGTAAGGCTTTGAATCAGGTGATATAAATCCAAAGCCTCTGATTGATTATCATCCCTGACATTCATGTTTCTTGTTGTGAACATTCTAGGCTCTCTCCTGCCTTGGGGACTTTGCACTGGCTAATTTCTTTGCCTAGACCATTCTTCCTGGAGTGAGCTGGGAGTCTGTTATTAAGCTGAAATAATCAAAAGTACCAGAATCCAGTTTTAAAGAGTTTGATTCAAGCTCCAAGTTGGGAGTGACCATTCAGATAACACAGACTCCAAAAGAATGGGGACAGTGCTCTGCAACTGAAAAGTTAGGTCTTGTTTATATAGGTGGAAAACAAATTTAACAGGATGACAATATATTTTTATACAAGGCTAGTTTACGAGTTACCACAATTTGATTAGTTACAGCTGTTTTCCTTCTCCTTTCACAATTTAGAAGTATATTTAACATTCCACTTTAAACAATGTTGTCAGAGACGTGGAACTGACCAACTGTTAGAGGGACTTCCTGGAGTCCGCTAGGGCCTGTGTTTGGAGTGCAGGCCTTCCCCAGTTTTCCCGCCTCTGGCCTGCTAGGGCCCTTTGTGTCCACTTTCTCCCCTCTGGCAGGCCAGGTAGAGCCTTTGTTTCCATTTTCCCCGTCTCCGGCTCTTGGAGGTGGGGGCTCTGGGACTCAGGGTCATAAAACGTAGCCCATCTGGTAAAGGATTCAAGGATCAATCCAGAGGAAGTTTGAAAGAACCCCACTCATTGGACAAGACCATGAATGGGAGGTAATAACTCCAGCAAAAACTCTAGCCCCAGTGGGGGACAGCACCCTCTCTCTGGGTCCCCATCCACAGGCATGGAAGCTGTCCTTTCACATTGCCAGTAAATTGCACTATTGCCCACTCTTTGGGTCCACAAGTTCTATTTGAGCTGTAAAACTCGCAGCAACCAAGGCCACCTTCCCCATTCTTTGGGGTTAGGAAGGCCAAGAGCCTAAGTTCTGGCTATAGCTACTCTGTTTCTGTGGTGGTCTAGCAGTTAGGACTCCTAGTTCAGATGGCCCTGGTTCGACTCCTTGTGTGGGAACCAGGGAATCCGGCTGCAGCTGCTCAGGTTACAGAACCAGAACAACTCTATCTTAAATAGGTGCTGGGTAAAGTGAGACAGACCTACTGTGCTGCTCTCCCAGATGGTTAAGTCATTCTAAGTCACAGGATAAGATAAGAGGTCAACACAAGATATGGGTTATAAAGACCTTGCTGATAAACCAGGTTGCAGTAATGAAGCTGGCCAAAACCCACCAAACCCAAGATGGTAAGGGGAGTGACCTCCAGTTGTCCTCAGCCCGCTACATTCCCATCAGCATCATGTCAGTTTACAAATGCCATGCAAATGTCAGGAAGTTACCCCATATGGTCTAAAAAGGGGAGGCATGAATAATCCACCCATTGTTTAAAATATCATCAAGAAATAACCATAAAAATGGGCAACCAGCAGCCCTCCAGGCTGCTTTGCCTAGGGAGTGGCCATTATTTTATTCCTTCACTTTCTTAATAAACTTGCTTTCACTTTAATCTATGGACTTACCCTGAATTCTTTCCTGTATGAGATCCAAGAACACTCTCTTGGGGTCTGGATCAGACCCTTTTTCTGTAACAATGTGATAAAGCCTTTGTGTAAGAAAAGTAAAAAGGAAGCTCAACTATAATAAATATATTAACAGTGAAGAGGGAAGGGTCTTCCTTTGTACCCTGTAGTCTTTTACAGCATTTTAAAAACACTGTAAGTAAATAAAAGGCTAATCTAACAAAGAACAAAGGTCACAGCTTTCTAGGTTACCGCTGCAGCTTGTAGCTGTCTGTCAAGTGACTCAGGTGTCGTATTCACATTCTTTTAAGGCTCATTCACATGCTGCCTTACAATTTCTCATCAGAATTCACTTTCTCAGTGAGACCAATCGTATTTAAAATTGTAAGGTCCCACAATTACAATATATTGTACTGATGCTTCAATTTATTTCATAGCACCAATCATCTTCTAATATACTATATAATTTACCTGTTGTGTTTGGGGATCATCTCATACTACAGCAAGGGTTTTTGACTCTTTTGCTCATTGATATATTCTAAGCACTCACAACAGTAACCGGCAACCGTGGTTCTCAGCCAGGATACCAGGTTTGGCCAATAGAGCAACCCCTCTTGGTCAAGCTCCCTTGTAAAGAGTACAATCCACACAATTGAAAAACAATAATCATATGTGTTGAATAACTTACTGTTTAAACCAAACTTGTCCAACCCGCCTTGTTTTGTTGTTGTTCTGTTTGGTTTGGTTTTAGGCTTTTAGCAGCTTGAAGCCATGGTTTTTAGTATCTGTCTCTAGTGATAAGTGGAAAAGAGGGATGAAGAATGGAATTTACTGACCTAACTGGAAACAGAAACTAAGAAAACGGATTGTTTTTCTCCCTTGGACACTCCTGGTTTAAACAATTAAAAAAGGAAACTCCTAAGTCACATCCTCCTTAGGCTGCTGAGATTGTCATGTGCTCTATAGAAAACCACAGACCCTTCAACTTCCGTAAATTGTTACCAGTCCTATTTTCTGCAGAATATAATCTACTTTCTTCATCTACATGATCATGTGATATCAGTCATGTGACAACAACCCTAAAACCACTCCCAAAACCTCCAAAAAGTCCTTCATTGTCTAAGCTAAGTATTTCACAACATTGTTTTGAGCAAATCTCTCATCTTCTTTCCCCTTTAAAGGCAGGGTAGTTGGCCATTATCTTCCTTTAAAAGATAATAGTAATTATTTTTGGATAAGTAATTCCCACACATGTTGGGCACATAAAGGCTGCAACTTCATTCTGTTTGCTACTTAACAAAGGGAGATTCTTATGCAAATTAATTTAAAGGACGTTAATTAATTAGAAGGGATGAACATTGTGAGAACCATTTTCTTACACAATGTGCTGATCCTAAATGATCTCCGTTGAAAGCGGCTCTACACTGATCATTTTCGGGCAGGCTTGTTATTGATTTATATAGCTTTATTTTTTAAATGTGCCACAATTTCTGATTTTATGCTCAGTAGTGCATGCAGTTATTGACAGCAACCTAATTACAATAAAAGTTCTGAAATCTATGCTGAGTCTGAACTGAACAACCTAAATAAAAGTCTTCTAACAATTCCAGTTTATTTTGTCTAGTTATATTTAGGCTTGAAGCATATATGCCTCCAGAAGTGCCTGTAAATAATCAATAGGCAACAAGTGTGGCTTATTAGATCGATATTTCCAGATATACCTATGAAATCTCTGCAATTGAAAATATTATTTTCTCTGCTTACATCTTATAGATTCTGCTTCCATCCTAGCATAGTACAGCTACCTCCAAATTTTCTCACAACTTCTAGTCCTCTACCCTCTAAAACATGCTCTATATGGCACTCAAAAAAATATTTCTGAGATGAAAACCTTACCCTTTGCTCCTGATATGATTTGGCTCTGTGTCCCCACCCAAATCTCATGTCAAATCGTAATCCCCAATGTTGGAGGTGGGGACTGGTGGGAGATGGATGGATCGTGGTAAAACAGGAGATTTCCCGGATCCCCCTCACAGGATGTGCAACAGGGGTGTGGCTCATATGTTTGGCCACCAATGCTTAAACCCCTGATGGGAGAGGGAGCTTGCAGATGGCAGGTGCAGGAGCCGGGGCGAGTGCTTGGGGCTCTGACTCTGCAATAGTGTCTAGGGGTGGGTGCCTACAACCTCAATGTTACAATGTCCCTTTAGCCTTGACATCTGCAGACAGCTTAAGTGTTAACCTAACCAGCTCAATGGACCCTCTGCCTTTTCACAAGGGAAGAAGGCCAGTGTGACAGCTTTCTTTATCCCAACCTTTTGCCTAGCATCCCAAAAGAATTGGGTTACACATGAGCTTGAATGATGAATGCGGGGGCGGGGGCTTGTTTTGTTTTGTTTTGTTTTTCTTTTTTTTATTGCATTTTAGGTTTGGGGGTACAAGTGCAGAACATGCAAGATAGTTGCATAGGTACACACGTGGCAGTGTGATTTGCTGCCTTCCTCCCCTTCACCCACATCTGGCATTTCTCCCCATGCTATCCCTCCGCAACTCCCCCGACTGCTGTCCCTCCCCTATTCCCCCCAATAGACGCCAGTGTGTAGTGCTCCCCTCCCTATGTCCATGTGTTCTCATTGTTCATCATGCAAATGCGGGGTTTTATTGCATGGTGGAGGTGGTTCTCAGTGAGATGGATGGGGAGCTGGAAGGAGTATGCCTTGGGAAGATGATCTTCCCCTGGAATTTTGGCCATCCAGTGGCCAAACTCCTCTTTCCCAACCCCAGCTGAACTCCTCTTAGTGTTCAGACGTTCCTTCTCTTCTCCATTTATCTGCCATGCCATTCCACTGTTCATCTGCTTGTCTTTTGTCTCCTCACCTGCTTCTGAAGCCTGGGGCTCAGAGTTTATGTGGGTAAAGGATGAGGGGCATAGCAGGCCAAAAGGCAACTTTTGGGCACAAAAACAGAAATGCCAGTCTCAAGTTTATGGGTCTCCAGGCTTGAGGGTGGAGCCTTTGCTGGGAAGCAAAGGCTTACATCTCAATCACTTACATCTACCTAGCATTTCCCTATCTCATGTCCATATTAGTGGGGGTTGTTTCTCATGGTTTAACACAACTCCTCTTGGGGCTGTTGTCATGATAGTGAGTTCTCGTGAGATCTGGTTGCTTAAAAGTGTATAGCACCAGCCAGACACAGTGGCTCATGCCTGTAATCCCGAACTTTGGGAGGCCAAGGCGGGTGGATCACCTAAGGTCAGGAATTCAAGAGCAGCCTGGCCAGCAAGAGATGGTGAAACCCCATCTCTACTAGAAATACAAAAATTAGCTGGGTGCCTGTAATCCCAGCTACTCGGGAGGCTGAGGCTGCAGAATCGCTTGAACCCAGGAGGCAAAGGTTGCAGCGAGCAGAGATTGCACTATTTCACTCCAGCCTGAGTGACAAGGGAAGCTCCAACTCAAAAAAAGAAAAAAAAAGAAAAGTATAGCACCTCCCTCACTTTCCTCCTGCTCCATTCATGTGAAGCACCAGCTCCCCTTTTGCCTTCTGCCATGATTGTAAGTTTCCTGAGGTGTCCCCAGAAGCTGAGCAGATGCCTGTATCATGCTTCCTATACAGCCTGTGGGACCATGGGCCAATTAAACCTCTTTTCTTTATAAATTACCCAATCTCAGAAGTTCTTTATGGCAGTGCTGGAACAGACTAATATGGCTTCCTTAAATTCCTTCAAATGCTTCCTGGGTTTTATGTTTTTTTGTGTTTTTTTTTTTTTTTTTTGGTTTATTTTTCTGTAATATAAATCCTAAACCCCTCAAGCTGATGATCAGGCTCTGGGTGATATAGCTTATCACCATTCCCTTTATACATAGGTTCCACAAGCCCTAAGTTTTAGAAAAATGCCATGTTTCTTTTGTCTCCAGACCTTTGCCCAAGCTACTTCATCTGCCTAAACTATCCTGTCCCCACCCTGCTCCTGTCCTCCCCTTGGTAGCTAATTTCTTCTCTACCTTTATGTCTCAGCTTGGGCTTCACTCTTTCCTGACAACCCCAAATCTGGGTTCAGTGGCCCACCTCTATCTGCAGATGTCCCATGCTTCTACTATCACAGCCTTCTTCATATTTTTAAGTTCACTCTCTGTATCATACAGAAGATCATGAACTCAACAGAAAGTTTATTTATATTTCAACATTGAACCTGTAGAACCCAGCAATGTACTTAATAATACATATGGACATAATCAATGACAGATGACAAAATAGAGGAAAAACATTCCAAGTTCACTTAATTCATAAAGCATCCTACCATTCAAACTCACATCTGTTTGTTCCAAAGTCCATGATGTTTCACTATACTGAATAACTGAAATAAATTAATTAATAACCCAGGATGGCACTGGCCATTAGTGGACCAATCCTCAGGGATTGAGAACAAGAAATCCATAGATCAAGGAAGAGGAGAGGCAGCGCACAGATCCAGTGGTAGTGTGAGTTTTCAGCATGTGGAAAAACATAAAGGGTTAACAAATGATCCAAGCCAGAACATAGAGTTTAAGAGAACCAACAGGCAGAGGTCCCAGTGCAGGTTATATCTGGAAATATCTTGATGCAGATAGTAATACCTCAGCTACTAGGTTTGAGTTCAGAGCCAGGATATAAATACTTTTTGGAGAGCAACACATATCTCTAGTCTTATAGGAGATAGGGTCTTGGACAAGCTTTCAAAGAAGGAATCTGCAAACAGAGAAACAAGGAAGAACCATTCACAGTAGCAAAGACAAGAAATCCACCTAGAGGTCCATCAACAGTGTACTTCATAAAAAACGTGGTACATATAAACCATGGAATACTACATGAATATAAAAAAGAAAAACAAGCATGTCCTTTGTAGGAACATGGATGCAGCTACAGGACATTATTCTAAGCACATTAACACAGGAACAGAAAACTAAATACTACCTGTTCTCACTTAAACTAGAAGCAAAACATTGAGTACACGTGGACACTAAGAAGGAAACAACAGATACCAGGGCCTGCTTGAAGGTGGGAAGAGGGTGAGAATAAAAAAACTACCTATCAGTTATTATGCTTATTGTCTGGATGATGAAATAATCTGTACACCAAAGCCCCAGGACACACAATTTACCCATGTAAAATACCTACACATAAACACCTTGAATCTAAAATAAAAGTTGAAAGGAAAAATAGATAAATAAAGTTAAATGAAAAGAAATAGAGCAGAGATCAAGGGATAAAAACCTATAGAAAGTAAGGGTTTAGTGACTAGAGCACACCTTTCCTCTCTTCTAGTTACAATTTCTATTTTTCTAACTTGTACCCCTATTGAATGCCTAGTATGTGTTCGTATTTGAGTACCTTATTTTATCATTGTTTAAATAACTGTCATAATTCTGTTTATAAACTTCATATGTCCTCAATCTTTAAAAACACATGTGTATAAATGTAGACATACTTAACACATTAAAAGTCCAAATAATCTTACCACTGCTATCACTAGCCCCTTCTGAGATAAGCATTGCTCAGAGTTGAACAGGAATTTTTCCAGATTTATTATTTGCAAATAGTAATATGTATAGTGTTCATGGTGGATTCGTGCAATGTATACTATTTGCAACTGACTTTTTTCATTAAAAAATGCGACTTGAATATCTTTAACCATGCCTATGCTTTAAAAAGCTACTCACTTTTAAAGCCTCCAAAATTATATCATATTTAACACAGTTATCTTGTCTTGAATTTTTCAGAAACAAATATCCTTCTTCATCTCCTCAGCTCTTTGCAGAATGCCCATCACATAGAAAGAGCTAAATGATATAAATAATTTCTATTTGTTGAACTGCAAACAACCCAAGAGCTGAAATATGTATTGTCTAAAGTTCCCAAACCCTATTAGGGGTGTGTCACCATCTCCACTTTCAAGTGAAGAAAATTTCATGTTAAAGATTTGATCAAATTGCCCAATATTGCAGTGCTAAATGGTGGTGAGGTAGCCTTAGAACCCAGGTCTGACTCCAAGCCACAACAAATATAAATTGAATAAATGCGTAGATGAATCTCCATTTGTACAAATCCATGTCGAAAACCAAGTGTCACACCCTACGTGAATCCTTCAAGAATGAGAAAAAAAAATAATTCAAGGAAGAGAAGAAAAGCAAAAGATAAATACAGAGCTGAAAGTACCCAAGAGGGTAGGAAGTGACCAGAGCAAAGGGCACCTGGAAGAAATGATGAAGGGGAATGAATAGACAGGTTCTACTTATGGGGGTGTCAGACAGAGGAATACATCAGTGGATAATCACTGTGGACCATGATTATGATTTGACATAATCCATCAGAACAGTGCTCAGGAAGAGGCAGTGGGGAGTAAGGCAGAAGTGATATCAGGTGCAGATAATAGTTTTGCCATCATCCAGGAAAAAGAAATGAAGAACTAAACAAGATAGAGACATCAAGAATAAAGAATAAGGGTTCAGAATGGGAAATGTGTAGAAATAAAATTGAGCAATGCAGCTGCTGGTTGGATATGAGAAATAGAAAGGCCAAAATGATGGTAAGAAACTGGCTGTCAGAGAGAAGCTGGGGCCGTGAAGCAGTATGACCAAGAGGAAGAGGGGGTCAAAACGAAGACAAGTTCAATTTTGAACATTTTTATTTAATGTA
Source organism: Callithrix jacchus (assembly GCF_049354715.1). Classification (NCBI taxonomy): domain Eukaryota; kingdom Metazoa; phylum Chordata; class Mammalia; order Primates; family Cebidae; genus Callithrix; species Callithrix jacchus. The sequence goes on from NC_133517.1 coordinate 51,677,342, forward strand.
TGAAGAGCATCTAGTTGAATTGTAGAGGGAAAGAGAAGGCCAAATTGTTCACCAACATGCCGTCTCTTATGAAATAAAGCTGCAAATATTTACTGGATTCCTACTCCCGGTCAATCATCTGCTAAGTGTCTAAAGTCTGGGAGAAAAACTGAGTTAAACAGGTATTTAGGATCACTGCAAAAGGTAATTGGTAAATGCAATGGGAGCTGAGAGGAATGAGCTACGTAAGTAGCGTCCATCATTCTTGGTATCTCAAGAAAGAAATCTGGAGAACAAAAGTAGCAGAGAATGAGAAAGGGCTCAGAGTTATTGAACTCTCCAATCTTATGATGTCAGAAGACTCTGACCTTGTTTTTACTCCTATTCAGCTTTATCAATGTCTAGGATGAAGGCACTGAAGACAGCTTATCACATATGGAGCTGTTCCTTAGTTTGGCAGGGTAGAAGAGGGCTGGAAAATAAATATTCAAGATTATCTCAACCAACTAAAATGATAGAAGTCCAAGAAATAAATGTTTATAAGCTTTGGTAATATTTTATATGAAAAACCAATCTGAGAATTTTATTGAACCCCAAGTTCAATAAAAGCCAAAATATCAATCAAAATAATTAAATTTTGGAATCTTGGTCCAAAAAGATCATTGTATTATTTACTAGTCAAGAAATATCTGCTTAATGAATTTTGGATATTTGATTTTATATGAAAACTGGTAAACCTGAGGCATATAAGAATAATGAAAAAGATAAGGGATGTGAAGAATTACATCACATTTAAAAAACAAAAAAAGACTTGGAGAACTTAGAGGAGTTAGCCCAGAAAAGACTCAAAGGAATAAGGAATGGAATGTCATCTTAGATATTTAAAAGATAATAAAGTAGTTTTGTCCAAAGTGGTCCAGAAAGCACAACTAGGAGCAATTAGTAGGTATTACTAAGAGGTACATTTCACTCAAGAAATAGCTTTCTAGCCGGGCGCGGTGGCTCACGCCTGTAATCCTAGCACTTTGGGAGGCCGAGGCGGGTGGATCACGAGGTCCAAGATCAAGACCATCCTGGTCAACATGGTGAAACCCCGTCTCTACTAAAAATACAAAAACTTAGCTAGGCACGGTGGCACGAGCCTGTAATCCCAGCTACTCGGGAGGCTGAGGCAGGAGAATTGCCTGAACCCAGGAGGCGGAGGTTGCAATGAGCCGAGATCGAGCCCTTGCACTCCAGCCTGGGTAACAAGAGCGAAACTCCGCCACGAAAAAAAAAAAGAAAGAAAGAAATAGCTTTCTAAAAAGAACAGCCATTTAATGGAATGGACTGCTGGGAAAAAAAGTAAACTCCACTTGCCTGAACCTGTCAAGCATCTATAGCTGATGTGGAGGAGAATCATGTATAGGTTGGGAGGCTGATTTTGATAATCACATCTTTAAGATTTGATGAGTCTGCATTTTGCAGAAGATCTGTACTGATATTACACATGAGAAAAGATGTCTTGAACCAATACAATAGAGTGAAAGAGCTAGAATTTAAAATCTGGGATCTTGGACTTGAATCTTGATTCTGTCAATTATGAGTTGTAGCATTTTACCAAAACTCGGTTTCCTTATGTAAAAATGGTAATGAAAATGTCTGCCCTACTTCATCCTTATGAGAAAATCAAGTGAGACAATGTAAATGAAACACTCTGTATAAATTGCTAGTTGTTAATTACTAAATAATCGCCAAAAGTTAGCCTCAAATCTCCTGATCAGAAAATTGAAACCACTCTGCCCTCATCAAACTTATATTCCAGGTAAAATTGGTTTCTTCTATTTTGTTCAGACCAAGCATTTTAAGACGTCAAGTAACACGATTTCAGGCATTAATTAAAACCTTGTGTCAATTTTTTCCTATAAATAATTCAGGATCTATTTTTTAATTTTGCCCACTGCTAAAAATCCTTCATTTTATTATCAATTTTTGTCAATTGTTAGAAAAAAGAATTATATGTGAAATCCATTATGTGTATGTGAAGAGTTTATATTGTAGAATTTATTTTTTCTACAACCAATATCACATTTTTCCATTTATTCAGTTTTAGCTTTGATGTTTTATAATGTGCTTATAAAGATCAGGTCTCAGACACAGTGCTGACTTGAAATTATTCTGCTTTTTCCTCTTTCCTTTAGAATTATCTTGCTTCTATAATGTTTTCCAGACTGGAGTAGCTTTTCAGAAAAAGAGAGATGGCCCTGACACTAATTTTCTCATGGCAGAATCCAGCAGCCAGTGCCAGGACTGAGATGCAAGATTTTTGCATGTGCTTTCTCCAGCAAATGCCAACTTTTTTTTTTTCGCTATTTCCAATGTCCAATCTGCTTGCCAATTATTTCTAATACACTGTTGTCTGGTTTAGCTGTGAATTACAAACAGTACTATATTTTAACATGTGAGACAAAGGACAACTTCCAGGCCCAAGCTGATCAAGCATTTAGTTTTCTACTTGACAGATAAAGAATAAAATGAAATTTGAGAGTATATTGTGTGTCAATATCAACCAAATACCCAATTGCTTTAGTGCTTATCCTGTAAGTGGCCAGACCAAATGCAACAATTGGAAATAGCAGAAAAAGTAAAATTATTTTCACAATTCAAACTGAAATCAATGTGTTAGTTTGCAGTTTATTTCCAGGAAAGCACAGTTAACCAGGTATATGTGTGTGTATATGTATATGTATATGTATATGTGTGTACATATATATGCATTGTATCAGTGTGTGTATACATTGAATCAAGACAATAGAGTGAAAGAGCTAGAATTTATAATCTGGAATCTTGGATTTGAATCTTGATTTTGTCCATTTTGAGTTGTAGCATTTTACCAAAACTTGGTTTCCTCACATAAAAATGGTTATACACACATATGCATACATATATATACACACACATGTATACACACACACAAAGTTTATGTATTTACAAAGTATATATGTACAAAGTTAATATATATATATATTTACTTTGTACATATACAAAGTATATATACATTAAACTTCCTCAGTCATCCTGAAACAAGGAAAAGATAAATGTCATACTGTTATATTCTTCTGAGTATCTAGCAAGTATCTAATATTTTCCAATACCGGATTTCAAGGTTTCTGTACTTTGAGAAATTTAGGCGTTCTTATGCCTAGATTCTATTTCAAGCTCAACCGTGTGAACTTGTGTATATAAACTGACTCCTCTGCAACTGTCTCATGTATATAGTGTGAACTCACTATAGTGAGTCTGATTACTTATAAACTACCCAGCAGCTCAGATTGTCTAAGATTTGCTTTCATTAGGATTCTTTGATACCCCTACTAAAGATTAAAATGTAAGTAATCATCTCAAGTTAATAAATCTTTTATCTAAATTAGCCAGATTTGGAAGTAGAAAAAAGAGAATTGTTTTGAAGTTGGCACAAGTCAAAATGAAGTTAAATACAGGGAATTTAAACTGTAGGAAGTAAAACAAGTCACTAGTTCAAAATATGGAACAGAAGCTTGTTTGTCTACTTAAATTGGTCAAGTATTTGCAAATAAGATAATTGTGGATACTAGCACTAGTGAAAAGATAACAGTCTGATGGATCTGTTCACCAGCTAATTCACAATTGTAGATTGACAAATACTTCTCAGGGACCTGACACTGATATTACACAGGAAGTAAAGATGTTTATTTAATCTAGTTATTTAAGCTTATTACACCCAAGATGTTTCCCTTGCCTCTGAAAATAAGTTCTTTATTCATTGTTCATTATTCATCAAATAATAGTTATTTTTAAACTGTAATTTATATTATTTTAATTAGAAAGTCACTGTGTTCAAAAGGTATTGTAAAAAATACAAAACAGTTTTTAAGGTTAGGATTAAATAGTAATGTCAAAGATTTTATAAGAATTCTGGCCTCTCGTTTTTTGGTATATGTTAAAGATAGTGTTACAGATAGAATTATGCTTCATTTTCACAGGCTATATACTCTTTGGAGAAAATTTAGCCCCTTGAATTAAAAAAAAAAGCTAGAACAGGTTATTCTCTTTATATGTGCAAATGGGCCAAAAATGACCTCATTTCTCCGTAAGAGAGTTCAGTACTGGTATCTTCTACATGATGTGCTTGTAAGAAAAGACAGACCTCTCTTTTTATTTTTCTTGCCATTATCTTTTCTGAATATGTAAAATGTAAGCTGTCTTATAGCTGCAAATATGGAATATGCCTGTCATGTCTAATCCCAGAAGATGGGAAAGAGTTTTAAATAAGAGGTAATATTTTTTGGTAAATACATCTAATGTTTTTTTCCCCACCAACATTGCAAATTTGTGTATTCAAATAATCATATATATAAATTGCGAATTTAAGAACTGAGTTACCCAAGCCAATAACAACAAAAATCAATTTTATTCCAAATAAAACAGTTGTCCCTTTAAAGAAATTGTGCACATGAGTGACAAAGCATGTCTCAGTCAGTGCTTCCTGCTTTCAGATATTGGACAATAAAAAGTACTGAGATACTAATTATTTCTGAAATAAGGAATCTTGAAACTGTTTAATTATAATATTATTTTGTAATATCTTTAGAATATGTAATGGTGTAACTGCCCAAGGGGTTTACCTTGCCACCTTGCCGGCTGCCTAGATAGAACTGATTTACTAGGACAAGGAAATTGCAATGGAGAAAGAGTAATTCACACAGAGCCGGCTGTACAGGAGCCCGAAGTTTTATTTTTATTCAAATCAGTCTCCGCCAGCATTTGGAGATCAGAGTTTTTCAAGATAATTTGGCTTGGGAAGTGGGGAGTGCTGATCAGTCAGGTTGGAGATGGAATCAAGTGAGGTTTTCTTGCTGTCTTCTGTTCCTGGCTGGGATGGTAGAACTAATTGAGCCAGATTACCAGTCTGGGTGGTGTCAGCTGATCCATTGAGTGCAGAGTCTGCAAAATATCTCAAGCATTGGTCTTAGGTTTTCCAATAGTGGTGTTATCCCTGGGAGCAATTTGGGGAGGTTGAAATTCTTAGAGCCAGAGACTGCACAACCCCTATATTGTAATTTCTAATCTTGTAGCTAATTTGTTAATCCCGAAAGGCAGTCTGGTCCCCAGGCAAGAAGGGGGTCTTTTCAGAAAAGAGCTGTCACCAATTTTACTTCAGAGTCAAACCATGAACTGAATTCCTTCCCAGAGGTAGTTTGGCCTACACGCAGGAATGAAGAAGGACAGCTTAAAGATTAGAAGCAAGATGAAGTCAGTTAGCTCTGATTTCTTTCACTGTCAAAATTTCCTCAGTTATAATTTTGCAAAGGTGGTTTCAATGGTAGATTCCACTTGTCCCAAAAAGGGTTTTTTAATTTTTTAAATTAATTGTACATATTTTGGGGTATATGTGATATTTTGATATCTGTATATAATGTGCAATGGTCAAATCAGGGTAATTGGCAAACCCATTACCTTAAACATTTATGTTTTCTTTGTGTTGAGATTATTTCAATTCTTCTCTTCTAGCTAATTTATAGAATAAATTATTGTTAACTATAACTTCCCTACTGTACTATCAAATGCTAGAACTTATTTCTTATATCTAACTGTATTTTTACTTACATTAACCAACTTCTTTTTATTCTCCTCTCCCTTCTTTCCTTCCCAGCCTCTGGTAGTCACCATTCTATTCTCTAAGCCTATGAGATCTACTTTTTTCACTCTGTTAAATTATGTTTGGAAAATACTTATGTCCTCTGCTATATGCTTTTGACTGTGTACCTCATTTAGACTCCTAGAAGTAAGTTCAGTATTTTCAATAGAAATTAAAGGTAGAGAAATAAAGAAAACAGGATGACTTACATTTTCACTTCTCTTAAAGAATAATTTATTTAAATATATTTGATCCTAAAATAAATTACAAACTCACTAGCCCATGTGTTGGCATTTTATCATCAGTCTAAAGCCAGTTGTGCCAAAGATAAAACCATTTGATCAGAGTAGGGCCACTTAGCCTGGTTCTTGTGAAGCCATTTTAATAGCCCTTGAACAGAGGTGTCAATTTCTGATTACTGACATCTAAACCAGCCACAAGTAGGAAAATGAATATATTTCAGTGTGAAAACTCAGTTGCTATGAAGCAAACAGAATTTCAATCAATTTTGAAAGAGACTGACTTCCTCACCAATCATCACATTAGTCAAGGTCAATGGCCTCTTTCAGGGCTAGCTGTGACAGTGGGCACAGGTGGCTCTAACTGGTATTACTTTTTTAGGGGGAGGCTTCTAAAACAATTCCAGAACAAAGACACTGAGAATGAATTCACTTTTAAACTACTCAGAGATGGTATTTAAATTGATCAATATTGATGGTTTTTAGCACTCTCCAGAGTCTCCCTGTGTTTTGGTTATGTAATTATTACAAAGTAAAATGATTTCATGTCATGATTCAGGCATGAAAAGTGAGAAAAATCTCTTAAATCCCAAACTGAAACTTAAGAGCAGAAATTTTCTTAAAAAAAGAATGTGGAAGCCATTCTTCCTGAAATTTACAATGGATATGCTCCTAGCTATTTGGGGATTCTGTTTAGATTTCAGAAAAATATTAGAACATCTTTGAAATCCTCATTCCCTCCAATCTTCCACCTCTACTTCTTTCAAGATTGAGAGGCAGACAAGATGGTGCCATGTTTGTGCACTCTGAGGGGAAAAATACCTACAGCACCTTGACAGTTCATATCCTATGCATAGCCACAATTATTAAATGAAAGGATATCTGAAATTTCAAAGAAAAAAAGTATATGACAGAGCCCCTTTTATCTAACTCATTGGAGAACATCCTATCTCCAAAGCTCCTCTAAGTAGATGCCAGGCCAGAATTTGTAGATGCAAAGCTTCCTGAAAGCAGGAGCTGGATCTTGTCTATGTTTACACTCCCAGGGCTCAGTACAATATCAGTTACCTTATAAATACTCAGAAAATATTCATTAAGTGAATGAACATATCAATAAATATTACTGTACTTTAATTTCAGAAGATAAATGATTTGGAGAAAGAGAACTAGCCTGTTCTCACTGACTTAGTGGGATAAAGCAATACTCAGAACATAAATATGTGGTACATACATGTGGAGAGCAGTCTTCCATTCTGAGAGACTGGATTCTAGTGAACAGTAGTATACCACTGCACTTCAAGTCTGTATTAGTCTGTTCTCATGCTGCTATGAAGAACTGCCTGAGTCTGGGAAATTTATAAAGGAAAGAGGTTTAATTGACTCACAGTTCCACATGGCTGGGGGGGCCTCAGGAAACTTACAATCATGGTAGAAAGGGAAGCAAAAAACGTCCTTCTTCACATGGCAGCATGAGGGAGAAGTGCCAAGCAAAGTGGGAAAAGCCCCTTATAAAAACATCAGATATTGTGAAAACTCACTCAATATCACAAGAACAGCATTGGGGTAACCATTCCCATTATTCATTTACCTCTCACTAGATCTTTCCCATGACCTGTGGGGATTATGCAAACTATAATTCAAGATGAGATTTGGGTGGGGACACAGCCAAACCATATCAAAGTCAGAAAACTGAGGTTTTTGCAGTGGTTTTGTGATTTTTCTCTATCTTTGTGATCTTATGCCAATTATTTAAGCTCTCAACCGTATTCATCACCTCAAAAATGGGCTCTGAGCAATAGTACCCTTACACCTCAGGGTATATCCTGAGTGTCAAGTGAGAAGCTCTGCATGTGTAGACAGTGACAACATTGTCAAGTCACACCACACAGTAATGTGCATGCTCACCTTGTACTTCAGAAAGACAGCTGTGGGGTCCTGCAGATTTTTAAATCATCAGTGCAAATATCCTTACTATAATAATGCTACAAATGTAAAAATATTGCTTCTATAAATGTTTCTAGCACAAAATTTAGGGCAAAAAAAGTATTTCCTGGAATTATAAAGATTGCTTCTCAGGAAATACCATTCTAACAGTATTTGCTAGGAAAAAGTTAATATGACTCTTATAATTTATGTAGGAATCGAGCAAAACACTCTGAGACACTAATGTGATACAGCTTAAATAAAACATTTGAATATTCTAGTATTTTAGCTAAAGGGCATTTTACCCCCAGAAACCCCTTTGGGAGTGATGAACTTTATATCCTTATTAGGAACGCTGCTTGCAGATGGTCAATTGTCAACCTCCATTAGGGATTATGTGGCTAAAGATGAAGACAGCCACCTTGTTAAAGGGCATGTCATCTTCCCAGGAAGGCCCATATCCCATAACTGATTGACACAGAGCCTGTCGCCCCCACCCTTGGGCAATTCTGGAGTCACCCTAGCTTCAGAGTTCTCCAAAATGTTCACTGAGGCCTCCAGTGGGACTGCCTCACTGCTCAGCTCCTCCCTCAGCCCAGTCCTACCCTTCCCTTCCACAGCTGTTGATCCGAAGAACATCCCTAATAAACCCCCTGCATGTTAATCTCCATTTCAGAATCTGCCTCTAGTGGAGCCCAACCTGCAACAACTCTCAAAATGTTTTTCTGATTTTGTTGATGATCAGATGGAACCCCCCCATGAGACATAATTTACCTATATAACAAACATGCATATGTACCCTTGAACCTAAAATAAAAGTAAAATGTAAAAATAAAAAAATTAGTAACTTCTGCAAATAGAAACTACTGTATATTCCCTAGATTGCATACTGATAACAAACACTATCTCTTACCTCTTTTTTGTAAAAGACTTTGACAGCCACAAAGCATTTTTATGTTTGTTTTACTAAATAGGGTCTCTAAAACACCCCTTGAAAGAAGGCAGGGCAAGTAATGTCACTCCCATATTAAAGATGATGCATTGAAGCTCAGAGACACTGAACAACTTAACCAACATTATCTAAGTGTGTAGGAAGGTGGGTAGGTGGTCAGTCAGTCAGTTCGTTAGCGGCAAATCTGAAGTCTAATCATTTTCTGACTTCTGATCTAGGCCTTACTTGACCATACATAATTTTTTCTCATAAAAATTTTTGTTTGGGGTTCTGGTCCTATGTAATTAATATTTAATGACTCACCCATGAACAATTTTAGGAATTTATTTTAAAATATCTTAAAACCCCTTGCAAAATCTGCCAACATCCTGAAATATCAAGATACTGGAGTTGGGAATAAACACTCTATGCTTAGAGATTATTTCTTTCCAGTTTTTGTTGTCGAAAATACTGGACTTGTTTTATTTCCTGACTAATCCTTACCCATAACAAAGTGCCTGGTACATACAGGATATATTTCTAAACTAAAAAAATGAAAAATAATATTTATTTTCTCTATTTTGTGAAAAGTTAACCCAGGACCTAAACTTGTATATATGATTGTCCAGCCTCCAAGTAATCCCATATCTGCTATTTTAATTATACAAACTCCTCCTTAATCTCTTTCTATGCCACATTCAAAACACATGCACAGACACACACACACACACACACACACACACACACACACAGTTTTCTTTGCAGGAAATAATCAGTCTTTTGTTTTTCAAAATTCCTTTAAAAATCTACTTCTCAGTGACTTGGAAAACTTTTTGTTTTGTTTTGGGCTTTTGTTTTTGTTTGTGGTTTCGCTTGGTTTTGTTGTCTTTTCAGAGTACCCATTAACAGGAGGTAGCTTAAACAAATAACAGGTAAACAAGTAGACATTAATCTCAACAAACCACAAAACAGCCTGGTCATAAATGCTTCACTCTATTAGGATCAACAGTGAGCTTTCTCTGGAAGATAACCTGTGGCAAGAAACTTTTTAAAGATAGAACTATATTTTGCTTGTGAGTTTCATTGGAGAATCTTTTTTCCAGGAATATTTTTCAAATTCAAAATTCTGATTTGTGCTTGAATTTCCAAAATTCCCAATTTCTCTGAATGATTCAAACCACAGTGGAATATTGTGTGCTCCCTTTTAAAAGAGGAAAAAAAAGTGGGAGAACAAAGTATAATGGTTTTGTAAATATGTACAGCCAGCCACTGTCCTGTAACTAGTTTAGAGAACATAAATTGGAAATGTCCAGGGAATGTGAGGACACTAGCTGGCTAGGGATACAAGGGAGAATCTAGAGTGTTTATGGAGACTGAAGTGATGTGATTGGATTGAGACATTCCACACCTTTATCCAGTAATGACACAATTAACACTCTTGTTTTCCAGGCAAAATCTAAATCTCTTAGACAGAAAGGGTCCATTTTCTGATTCTTTCATCAGATGTAGCTCTCAGTCTACGTAAGACAGCTTAAAAAATAAAGTTCTTTCCTTGTTTCAGTAGCTTGAAGTTTACTCCCAAGAAAAACGTCTAATTTTAAGTGATGTCACTTGTCTTAAATTTAGTCTAGTACTTTATAATCATTTTCTGGAAGATCTTAATATAGTTAATTATCATGATCATTGAGGTTAAGTAAGCTTTTTGTATTAATATCTGCCTTCTTAAAATGATAATTGTCGGACAGCCATCATATCCAGCAAAGTTAAATAATTTGCCCTAGATGCAAAATGCAAAAGAACACTAGGTCTAGAACACAGACTCACAAAAGCTTGAGCTTTTATTCAGTTCAGAAGGTCCCTACTATTCAAAGCACAGTCCATGGACCAGTAGCTTAACTTGGGACCAGACTGAATCAGAATCTCAATTTACCAAGCTCTGTAGATGATTTCCGTGCACATTCAAGTCAAGAATCATTTGTCTAATCATGCCTACTATAGATAACCAGATAAGGGTCTACATGGTCCTTGTATCATAGATTGGTCTCCTGCTAAAGTTACATTATTAATATGCCATGGCTGCCTCTGAATCACACATGGTCCACAGCCCTGAATCTCAGTTTGTAATCACTGAGATACTTACCTCCTACCATCTACATCTGTCCACCAGATTTCCTATAATATTTGAGCCATAGGCACAAATAGGATCTGATATGCAAGGACTCCAAACTTTGGTCTAATATGCTTTCCCATGTTCAGTTCCCATCATTTCCTCCTAAAAATTTGATAACCTAACTCCAATAGCTTTCTAGCATTTCTTTAAAAACCTTGTATCATTATGCCACTATGCCTTTGCTTATACCATTTCCTTCACCTGGAATGATGGTTGCTCCATCCAATTCATCTTTAAAGCCCAGATAATGTGGCACCTATAAAATGACCCCGTATCTAACCAAGTATAGCAGCTTGGTTATCCTGATTTTAGCATGTATACACTGTACATTTAATTGTTCAGGTCAATCTCTTCCATGAAACTGCATATAAAGACAGGGAATGTGTTTTATGTTCATAAACAAAAGATCTACCTTAATCATAGCCTGTACCCAACATTATTTGTTGAATTTATTTGAAATTTTATTGTCATAAATTCGAAGGAAGTGTCTGAATTATATTGTCAGCATTTGGTTACAATAAATTTTTTATAAGACCAACGTATAGCTTGTTGCTATCTGGAGACTTTTAGGAGTATGAAATTTTGCATAAGCAGATTTGACACTGAGGCATATAACAGGGGCCACTAAATTTTGTAATAAAGGAGGAGACTACACAGAAAAGGGGGAAGGTTCTATGAAGCAACTTGACCTTCTCTATTGAGTAACCTTTACAGTCCTCCGAGGGAACAGGGGCAGGACTGTGATCTTTAATACATTTAAAAGGCAGCAAGTTATAATGAGTAATTTACCAAGACCATAGTTTCTATCTGGAAAGAAAGCATGGAGTTTGGGGAAGTATATGGGATTTACAGTCAGAGAGTCTGTGTCCTTAACTCCAGTGACGGGATTTATTTTTCAATTCTCTTTGGCGAGAAATGGTCTAAATCAGCCACTGAGCCTTCCACTACTAAAGGGGATGATAACACCTACTTCACCTATTTCATAAGAATTTTATTAAAATCAAATGACGTTGCAAACAAAATCACCTTGTAAAACAAAAATCAATGACTCTTTACTGAATAATTGCAAAAACACAACTCTGTCCTACACGAAACTAGGCCTGCAAGTGACCATTTTCCTCACTACTAGAAAAGTGGCTCTCAAATTTTAAGCACAAATGTAGAAATAAAAATGCTTTTACTAGCTAGCCTCTTTAGAGAGATTTTTTAAAGTATGTGTACCCTAGAACTGAGAAACATTTCATATGGTCAGATATTTTCAATGCATGCCCCAAGTATTTACTGGTAATTTCATGTCAGATGGTTAAAGATCTGCAAAAGGTACCAGTATTTATTGAGCCCTTAATATGTGTGAAGTGCCAGAAATGTGACAGTGAACATGACAGTTCACTTCCTGACTTCATGAAGTTTACAGAATAATGGGGATACACATAGGTAAATAGAAGTCTTAAATCCCCATATGTTGTTTTATTTTTACTGGAAAAGAATTAGTGACTTAATATTGGTATTTCATGAACTGCTAAATTGATGACTAAGTTGCACAAGAAAAACTCAAGAGGTGGCAGCCAGGATTATAAAAGTTACCTAAAGGTCAGCCAGAGGCAGCCATTGCTGACTTTGAGTGGCTGTAGCACTCTAACAGAATCCTGTACCTCAAACACCTTTTCCTACCTGCTTGCTGAGTGGTTTCCACAACATTTTTGAAAATATTCAAGAAATTTACACACAAAAAAAGAAATAAAAATCCACTGCATCTTCTCTTAATTTTAGTTCCAGTTCTTCTTCTAACACGATGTGTGACATTGGGCAAATCACGTCACTTCTCTGACCCTCAGTTAGTTCTCATAAAAATTGTAGTTTTGACTAAATGATTGTAGCTCTCCTAGTTCTAGTGTCTAGTTATCTCTCCCTTATTTAAATTGGAAGTTGGTATAGAGAATTAGAAGAAAATTTCAAAGTACTATAATAAATAAAAGATATAGGAATTCCAGAACTCACAGTAAACTCTAATACCATTATCATAAAAATGATACCAAAAATATTGTTTCTCATAATGTGTATCATTTTCTACATTTATCATAATTACTAAAAATATTATATTATAGATCCCTAGCCCATTACTTCCAGCAATGCACTATATATAATTTCCCAGATAATGTGCAAAAGTGTTTTTTCACCTTTTTTCTAGAAGTATGGGAATAAATGTAATTAATACAAAATGTTTTAAAATAAATACTTTTTAAAAATTGCTTTAACTATAAGCAGACCCTCAGGCATCCTGTACAGTCTTGACCTGTGAGATATCCTCTTACTTCCAGTCATGGAAACTATGCATTTTCCTGATGGCACCCAATACTCAACGCTTTTCTAGAATTCCTTTCCAGTTGATTTTTTTTCTTCCAGAATTCCATGGTGTGTGCATGGTCTCTGATGAACAGATGACACTCAGTCCCTAGATGAGCTCTTGTACCTGTAAATCTTGAGAGCTTGGAGACAAGCAAGAAAATCCTTTCAGACCCTCTCCACTGCTGTAACCACCACTTCCCCACCTCTTTCACCTTGATCTGCTTGATTTTATGCTTTTGGGAAAACCCACTAGCTATTGGTCACTACCTGCTCACAAGTCACCATAATGCTCCCTGTCTTCTTGCCATCTTGGTTTTCCTTTGTTTAAGAGGGTGAAGCCACTTAGGACCCCTAAATGAATGAGATTTGTTTGGTTGAAAGTTGACCCAAAGTAATAAGATGGTGCAGTAGGAGCAACTCAAGATTGCAGCTCTCAGTGAAGGAACAGAGGGTGAGTGAAAGCCGCATTTCCAGACGGATCTTTGTTGCCCACAGAATGGGGAAATTCCCAAGTGTAGGAGAGACATAGGACACCAGCGCGTTTCAGCTGGTGCGGCCGTTTTGGCTGGCGCCACAGCACAGCGGCACTCCGCACAAAACACATTGGTCTGGGTGCCCTATTCAATTGGCAATTTGAGATTTGGGAGGGCAGATTAGCATATCCATCTGATTAAATGGGACTTGGACAGTGAGCCAGGCCAGGAGATTCCCGGGAAGCGACGTTTGAGCTGGTGCAGTGGGTCACTGCACGGGAAATCACACAGATCCCTGTGCCCTATCAGCAGGTGACTGAAACACCTGGGAGAGAGTCAACTGTTCAACCTAAAAAAAAAAAAAAAGAGGGCTCTGAGGCAGGGAGCCACGTGATCAGGCTTGGCGGGTCCCACCCCCACAGGGACAAACAAAACGGGGATTCGAAACGCTCAGGGTTGAGAGTTTCACTGCAGGCACAGCTGAACCCAGGATGGTGCAGCTCGGTGGGGGAGGGGCGTCCGCCATCACCAAGGCATACCGCCCCTACTGAGGTACACTCCCATTGCTGACACAGCCTGTTGTTGCCGAGGCAACCCACCATAACAGAGAGAGTCTGCCAATACAGAGGTGGGCCGACATCACCACAGCAGTTTTAAATACACCCATATAAACAAGACTACAGGGAATTACACTTGGCAGCAGGGCGGAGCCCATAGCAACAGGGCAGAGCCCATGACAACAGGGCAGAGACCACGGCAACAGGGCGGAGCACACAGCAGCAGGGCAGAGCCCACACCAACAGGGCAGACCCCACAGCAGCAGGGCGGATCCTCAGTAGGCAAATAGTGACTAGACTGCCTCCTAGCTGGGCAGGACAGTGCAACTCATAAAGAAAGCCCTAACTCCCTGAGACAGAGCATCTGAGGGAAAAAAAAGGTTTTATGAGTTCTGCTGCAGCAGACTTTAACATACCTGTCTAACAGCCCTGAATGAACAATGGAGCTCACAGCTCAGCACTCGAGCTCCTAAAAAGTACAGACCTTCTCCTCAAGCAGCTCCCTGACCACATATATCCAAAGAGTCACCTCAAAAAGGACTGATCAGACTGACATTTGGCAGGCATCATTCTGAGACAAAGATTGCAGAAGAAGAAACTGGTAGCATCCCTTACTGTTCTGCAGCTGCTACAGGTGTAGCTCAGACAAGCAGGGCCTGGAGTGGACCTCAGCAGTCTTACAGCAGAGGGGCTAGACTGTTAGAAGGAAAACTAAGAAACAGAAATACTGCATCATCAACAATCTGGGCATCCACTTAGAGACCCAATCAAAAAGTCAGCAACTACTCAGACAACAGGTGGATAAATCCACAAAGATGGGAAGAAACCAGCACACCTCACCTCCTACAAAGGACCAAAACTCCTCACCAGTAAGGGAACAAAGCTGGATGGAGAATGAGTGTGATGAAATGATGGAATCAGACTTCAGAAGGTGGGTAATGAGAAACTTCCATGAGCTAAAAGAACATGTTCTAAATCAATGCAAAGAAAATAAGAACCTTGAAAAAAGATTTGAAAAATGATTTGAGGAAATGATAACAAGAATGGACAACTTAGAGAAGAATATGAATGAATTGAAGGAGCTGAAAAACACAAGAACTTCACGAAGCATGCACAAGTTTCAACAGCCAAATTGACCAAGCAGAAGAAAGAATATCAGAAGTCGAAGATCAATTCAATGAAATAAAACAAGAAACCAAGATTAGAGAAAAAAGCACAAAAAGGAATGAACAAAGTCTCCAAGAAATGTGGGACTATGTGAGGAAACCTAATCTACCTTTGATAGGTATACCAGAATGTGACAAAGAGAATTAATCGAAGCTGGAAAATACTCCTCAGGATATTATCCAGGAAAATTTCCCCAACCTAGCAAGGCAGGCCAATATCCAAGTCCAGGAAATACAGAAAACACCACAAATATATTCCACAAGAATCGCAACCCCAAGGCACATAATTGTCAGATTCAACAGGGTTGAAATGAAGGAGAAAATGCTAAGGGCAGCCAGAGAGAAAGGTCGGGTCACCCACAAAGGGAAGCCCATCAGACTCACAGCAGATCTCTCAGCAGAAACTACAAGCCAGAAGAGAGTGGGGGCCAATATTCAACATCTTTAAAGAAAAGAACTTGCAACCCAGAATTTCATATCCAGCCAAACTGAGCTTCATAAGTGAGGGAAAAATAAAATACTTTGCGAACAAGCAAGTACTCAGAGATTTTGGCTCCACCAGGCCTGCTTTACAAGACCTCCTGAAAGAGGCACTACACATAGAAAGGAACAACTAGTGCCAGCCATTCCAAAAACATACCAAATGCTAAAAAGCATCAACAAAATGAAGAATCTGCATCAACTAACGGGAAAAATAGCCAGCTAGCATCAAAATGGCAGTATCAAATTCACACATAACAATATTAACTCTAAATGTAAATGGACTAAATGCACCAATCAAAAGACACAGACTGGCAAATTGGATAAAAAAACCAAAACCCATCAGTGTGCTGTATCCAGGAAACCCATCTCACATGCAAGGATACCCAAAGGCTCAAAATAAAGGGATGGAAAAAAATTTCCCAAGCAAATGGAGAGCAAAAAAAGCAGGAGTTGCAATTCTTGTCTCTGATAAAATAGACTTTAAAGCAACAAAGATAAAAAGAGGCAAAGAAGGACATTACATTATGGTAAAAGGATCGATACAACAAGAAGAGCTAACGATTTTAAATATATATGGACCCAATACAGGAGCACCCAGATATATGAGGCAAGTTCTTAACAACTTACAAAGAGACTTAGACTCCCACACAATAATAGTGGGAGACTTTAACACTACATTGTAAATATTATACAGATAAACCAGACAGAAAATTAGCAAGGATATCCAGGGCTTGAGCTCAGACCTGGAACAAGCAAACCTGATAGACATTAACAGAACTCTCCACCCCAAATCCACAGAATATACATTCTTCTCAGCACCACATCACACCTACTCTAAAATTGACCACATAATTGAAAGTAAAGCACTCCTCAGCAAATGCATAACAACTGAAATCATAACAAACAGTCTCTCAGACCATAGTGCAATCAAGTTAGAACTCAAAATTCAGAAACTAACTCAGAACCACACAGCTTCATGGAAACTGAACAACTGGCTCTTGAATGTTGATTGGATAAACAATGAAATTAAGGCAGAAATAAAGAAGTTCTTCAAAGACAACAAGAACAAAGATACAACATACCAGAATCTCTTGGACACATTTAAAGCAGTCTTCAGAGGAAAATATATAGCAATAAGTGCCCATATGAGAAGAGTGAAGAGATCCAAAATTGACATCCTATCATCAAAATTGAAACAGCTAGAGGAGCAAGATCAAAAAAACTCAAAACCTAGCAGAAGACAAGAAATAACTAAGATCAGAGCAGAACTGAAGGAGATAGAGACACAAAAAACCCTTCAAAAATCAATAAATCCAGGAGCTGGTTTTTTGAAAAGATCAACAAAATAGACAGACCACTAGCCAGATTGACTAAAAAGAAAAGAGAGAACAACCAAATAGATGCAATAAAAAACGATAAAGGGGAAATCACCACAGATTCCACAGAAATTCAAATCATCATCAGAGAATATTACAAACAACTCTATGCACATAAACTGGTAAATCTGGAAGAAATGGATAAATTCCTGGACACCTGTGTCCTCCAGGGCGTAAATCAGGAGGAAGCCGAAACTACGAATAGACCAATAACAAGGTCTGAAGTCAAGGCAGCAATTAACAGCCTACCACACAAAAAAAGCCCAGGTCCAGATGGGTTCACAGCCGAATTCTACCAGACACACAAAGAGGAGCTGGTACCATTCCTTCTGAAACTATTTCAAATAATCCAAAAAGAGGGAATCCTTCCCAAATCATTTTATGAGACCAACATCATCCTGATACCAAAACCCGACAGAGACTCAACAAGAAAAGAAAACTTCAGGCCAATATCCATGATGAACATAGATGCAAAAATCTTCAATAAAATACTGGCAAGCCGATTGCAACAGCACATCAAAAAGCTTATCCATCATGATCAAGTAGGATTCATCCCAGTGATGCAAGGCTGGTTCAACATACCCAAGTCTATAAACACAATTCACCACATAAACAGAACCCAAAACAAAAACCACATGATTATCTCAATTGACGCAGAGAAGGCCTTTGACAAAATTCAACAGCCCTTTATGCTAAAAACCCTCAATAAACTCGGTATTGATGGAACGTATCTCAAAGTAATAAAAGCTATTTATGACAAACCAACAGCCAATATCATACTGAATGGGCAAAAACTGGAAGCATTCCCTTTGAAATCCGGCACTAGACAAGGATGCCCTCTTTCACCACTCCTATTCGATATAGTACTGGAAGTTCTAGCCATAGCAATCAGGCAAGAAAAAGAAATAAAGGGCATTCAAATAGGAAAGGTGGAAGCCAAATTGTCTTATTTGCAGATGACATGATAGTATAACTAGAAGACCCCATTGCCTCAGCCTAAAAACTCCTGAAACTGATAAGCAACTTTAGCAAAGTCTCGGGATATAAAATCAATGTGCAAAAATCACAAGCATTCCTATACAGCAATAACAGACTTAAAGATAGCCAAATCAAGAATGAACTGCCATTCACAATTGCTACAAACAGAATAAAAATAACTAGGAATACAACTTACAAGGAACGTAAGGGACCTCTTCAAGGAAAACTACAAACCACTGCTCAACGAAATCAGAGAGGATACAAACAGATGGAGAAACATTCCATGTTCATGGTTAGGAAGAATCAATATCATGAAAATGGCCATACTGTCCAAAGTAATTTACAGAATCAACGCTATCCCCATCAAGCTACCGTTGACTTTCTTCACAGAACTGGAAAAAACCACCATGAACTTCATATGGACCCAGAAGAGAGCCCGCATAGCCAAGTCAATTCTAAGTAAAAAGAACACAGCAGGAGGCATCACACTACAGGACTTCGAACGATACTACAAGGCTACAGTAATCAAAACAGCATGGTACAGGTACCAAAACAGAGATATAGACCAATGGAACAGAACAGAGGCATCGGAGGCAACACAATGTATCTACAACCATGCAATCTTTGATAAACTTGACAAAAACAAGCAATGGGGAAAGGATTCCCTGTTTAATAAATGGTGTTGGGAAAACTGGCTAGCCATGTGCAGAAAGCAGAAACTGAACCCGTTCCTGACACCTTACACTAAAATTAACTCCAGATGGATTAAAGACTTAAACATAAGACCTGGCACCATAAAAACCCTAGAAGAAAAATCTAGGCAAAACAATTCAGGACATAGGAGTAGGCAAGGACTTCATGACCAAAACACCAAAAGCATTGGCAACAAAAGCCAAAATAGACAAATGGGACCTAATCAAACACCACAGCTTCTGCACGGCAAAAGAAACAGTCACTGGAGTGGATCGGCAACCAACAGAATGGGAAAAAATTTTTGCAGTTTACTCATCTGACAAAGGGCTGATATCCAGAATTTACAAAGAACTCAAACAGATTTACAGGGAAAAAACAAGCCCATCCAAAAATGGGCAAAGGATATGAACAGACACTTTACAAAAGAAGACATACATGAGGCCAACAAACATATGAAAAAATGCTCATTATCACTGGTCATTAGAGAGATGCAAATCAAAACCACATTGAGATACCATCTCACGCCAGTTAGAATGGCAATCATTAAAAAATCTGGAGACAACAGATGCTGGAGAGGATGCAGAGAAATAAGAATACTTTTACACTGCTGGTGGGAGTGTAAATTAGTTCAACCATTGTGGAAGACAGTATGGCGATTCCTCAAGGCCTTAGAAATAGAAATTCCATTTGACCCAGCAATCCCATTACTGGGAATATACCCAAAGGACTATAAATCGTTCTATAAGGACACATGCACACAAATGTTCATTGCAGCACTGTTTACAATAGCAAAGACCTGGAACCAACCCAAATGCCCATCAATGATAGACTGGACTGGGAAAATGTGGCACATATACACCATGGAATATTATGCAGCAATCAAAAATGATGAGTTCGTGTCCTTTGTAGGGACATGGATGAATCTGGAGAACATCATTCTCAGGAAACTGACACAAGAACAAAAAGAAAATGAAATACCGCATATTCTCACTCATAGGCGGGTGATGAACAATGAGAACACATGAACACAGAGAAGGGAGTACTATACACTGGGGTCTATCCGGGGGAATAGGGGAGGGACAGTGGGGGCGGGGAGCTGGGGAGGGATAGCCTGGGGAGAAATGCCAAATGTGGGTGAAGGGGAGGAAGGCAGCAAAACACACTGCCATGTGGGTACCTATGCAACTATCTTGCATGTTCTGCACATGTACCCCAAAACCTAAAATGCAATAAAAAAAATAAGTCTCAGTTTTTGGAAGAGAGATTGCCACCCTTTCTAATACCTATTAGTCTAGAAAGGGTGGCAATCTCTCTTTCAAAAACATCACAAGGAAGTTGAAAGGAATACATGAGATCATCTATATAAAGTTCTTTTTGAAGAATAAATCATGATAAACATAGATTTGTTACATCTATCATATCACTTAGTTTCTTTTTTCTCTCACAGATTAAGTTAGTTCAAAAAGGAAGCCAGAATTTCCACTTTTTCTTTATTTCTGCTCCCAAAGAACCATTAGTTGCTTAAGGGATTGTTCCCAATAGCCTGGAGGTAAAGGAGGAGAGGAGGTTTATTTGGTTTTTTGAAATGTTTTCAAGGAGAAGGAGAATAAAAATTGTGTAGGTCCTTTTTCATTAGACTTCTGTCTAAATTGGAGTGTAGACAAAGGGCAGCTGCTTTGCTAGATGTGAACATTTTCTGAGCAGTGTCTTGCGCTGCAGTTGCAGGTGGACAGTGCCCCGCACTCCTCAGGAGCTCATGGTTCTGCATCATGTTCTTCCAAGAGCTGCTAAAGCTCCCACACACCTGCTCGACAGTGAGGCCAGGCTGAGTGAGATAGTGTGTGCCTCTCCTGCAGGTGCTTTAATCAAGAGCCACAGGGGTTATACGAGGCAGAGGGCTGAGAAGATGTTTCCTACAAATGGATCCGAAACGCAGCCTGTTTGTATATGTGCAATTCATTGGCTTCTTAGAAACAATCCTTTGCCCAAAGTAACAGTTTATAATCATAAAATGTGTCTAAAATATGAAACTTTAAAAGCGCACTAGGAAAAGGACTATTTCCGCAGTTTTGCTGAGTCCCAGTTGAGTTCGACTTTGGCCTTTTCATATCCCAAATGGTATCCACTCTTTTCAACATTTTGGCCCTGAGAACAGCTGATGAAGAAGAAACTGATTGAGTTCAGAACAATCCTTCAGCTGTCTGGAATAATCAACCACCCTCCATAATTTCAGTCTTACTAACTACATCAGATGGAGTGCATAGAAATCTGACTGACTGCTCAATTAGTTCAAATTCCAGTTTGCTGCCATCCACAATGTGCATCCAAAGGTCAGCTAGCTTAAAGAAAAGAAGAAGAAATGTGAGATTTAGGAGGATTAAAGTTGATCACTACTGATCACTATTTAAACAAGGACCTGCTGTTACTTATTAAACAAGGAAAGATTTGGAGGCTTCCATTTGTTAATGTCATTCAAACATCTGCTATACGCATTCTACCAAATGGGCTGTGAGCCACAGAACCGAATTGTGAATGCTGGGAACAGTCAACGAGGCTCAGTAAATTGCCTTGAGGAAATATTCTGCCACAAACATCTGTAGTTATTCCTCAGCTGAAAGGTCAATATTTCCAGGGCAGCTGGGTCCCTGTAAGTCAGTGGTTCATAGCCTCAGCTGCACCCTGGAATCACCTAGGAGCTTTAAAAACTACTGATATGTATCTCATCCCCAGGACCCCAGGAACTTTCATTTAATTGTTCTAGGATGTGACCTGGGCACACAAGTGATTCTAATTTTCAGTCTGGTTTGAGAATGCCTGGTCTAAACAGATAGGACTTGGTAGCTGGAAGATGTGACCACCAAGCCTCCCATATAATTTAATTAGCACAGCAGATTTGGGCTCATTTGTTCTGGTGAATTCGGGCACTTCTCTGGGCCGTGGAAAATTTCTCACCAATTCACTGCCCTTTTGCCTCCAGCTCACCATTACTTTTAAAACATCTTATTTCCTTTTGTTATTTTCAGTAACCTTCTATAAATGCAAAGGCTTTTTAAAATGTCTTTTTTGGGCATTTCAGCATATTTTATTTGGTGTCCTTCATATTTTAGTTTGGCTTCATGGATATTTATTTTTTGTATTCAAGCTGTTTCTTGGATAGTTCTTATTTTTCTTCTAGATTCATGTTATTTGCAAACTCTATGCACAATATCACTTCTGGTGAGAAGAGAAGCAAAAGGAATAAAGTACTCTTGTTTTCGCCATGACCCCACACCCCATAGGGTCCTTGAGGCTCCCTTTGTAGACACCAAATGGGAGAAGCATTAATCAGCTTCCCCCATCTGCAAACCACCTTGTGCAAGGTGAGCCTTCTGGTCTCCCTGGAGCATGTAGTCTGTACAACATGAGGTATTATTTAGATTTCGACGTGTTACTTGGCAGCAAAAGAGGAAACAGTTATAATTTGTTAGATAATAAAATGGCACGAAAGTGCATACAAAGTCAATTAGGAATTTAAAACACAGATTTGTTTATCAATTATAAGTATACCCAATGCCCTAAATGAGTAAACACTTAGTATCCACTTTAGCCAGTGCAGCTATGATCTCCCTCTCCTCACATTTCTTTGTCTAAGGAGCTGGTGTGCAAGTGTGGATTTCAAACCAGTAATTGCATATGAGACCCAGCAAGCTCAGGATCAAAACACGGGCAAGAAAATAAGAGATTAGGTATTAGATGCAGGAAGGAGCCTTTTTCTTTTACTTTTTTATTTTTTAGATCCACTAGACTTTGAATAAAAGTTGTTTATTGTTTTAATAAAACTAGACTCACAAACGTTGCCATGGCATGGACTCTGTCAGCATTTCCATTGTAACCTTTGCTTTTAGGGGGGTTTTAACTCAGCCGTAAAACTTCCTCTGGGTTAAAATCTGGCAACCAAAAATAACTTGAAATCTCTAAGGCTCAGCCATGAAGGAAATAATTGTATGTGAATGTGTGTTTATGTACCTTTTTACAAAGAAAAAAAAGTTCATTTGATAATTCTTAAAGAAACATCGTAAAATTTTTCCTTCTGGCTTCTTAAGTTTTTAATTTTTAACTCAAAATGTAATCTATACCCCATTAAAGGTACATTCACTTAAAATATGTTACCTATTTAATGTAACACAGAAATACATTTCTCTTTACCTGTTTTTATCTTTTCTGGCCTCTTACTAAATGCACTTATGAAGAGATTGTAAATTTCTGTGTTAAATAAATCCAGTGTTATTACTCTGATGTCACAATTTATCAGTTTTTTTCTTAACAGTCACTCTCTTCACCTGAATCCACAAAGCAGACCATTAAAGGGCATGGGCTTTTGAAATCTCCCATCTGCTCATCTTTTCTCTTCAACATATGTAAAATGATTAATTAACACAACAAATGAAAAGTCCTCAAAGGATTCAGGAAATGGGCAGGGTGGGAATTGGAAATAATTTGAAAATTCTATTCTTACTTCTTCTCACTAACTTTATATAAAAACTTTAGCAAGTTTCATATCATCCCAGGAAATTACGTTTTTCAAAAGGATGCATTGGGACCATGTACAGTACTTGTTAGTCCTACCTTTTTAAGATATGAGTGTTGGGCCGAGCACGGTGGCTCAAGCCTGTAATCCCAGCACTTTGGGAGGCTGAGGCGGGTGGATCACGAGGTCAAGAGATCGAGACCATCCTGGTCAACATGGTGAAACCCTGTCTCTACTAAAAAATACAAAAAATTAGCTGGGCATGGTGGCGCGTCGCTGTAATCCCAGCTACTCAGGAGGCTGAGGCAGGAGAATTGCCTGAACCCAGGAGGCGGAGGTTGTAGTGAGCCGAGATCGTGTCATTGCACTCCAGCCTGGGTAACAAGAACGAAAACTCCGTCTCAAAAAAAAAAAAACAGATGTGAGTGTTGTGACATTTGCCATTTTGAGCTTCAAAACAAATGTTCAAATATACTTTCTATTTATGGGAAATTCCAAAGTGGGTAAGAGGCAGGACCTTGCTTGAAGGAAGGGCAGGCACTTCTAACAGCTGGGAGAAGGATTGTGATTTCAGCATAGTAAATCAGTATCTCAAGTCTGGGACTTTGAATCTCTTTAGAGAGTGATGAACAGGTTCAAGACCAGTCAAGATGACTTGTCATATATATGGCAGCCAAGACTCCAGCATTGCTGTTCCTAGATCTAGCACAGCTATTCCTAGTAGTCTAGCACAGATGGACTAGCACAGCTGGGGAGGGTCTAGCACAGCTGTTCCTAGCAGTGGAACAGCTAGGAACAGCTGTGCCTGAGCAGACTTTCTAAGATAATCTTGGCCATGCCTTACCTCTTTTACTTTTCTTTCTTTCTTTCTTTCTTTCTTTCTTTCTTTCTTTCTTTCTTTCTTTCTTTTCTTTTCTTTTATTATACTTTAAGTTCTGGGATATGTGTGCAGAATGTGCAGGTGTTTTACATAGGTATACATGCTCCATGGTGGTGGGCTGCACCCATCAACCCATCATCTACATTAGGTACTTCTCCTAATGCTATCTCTCCCCTACCACCCCACTCCCTGACAGGCCCCAATGTGTGATGTTACCCTCCCACTTATGAGTGAGAACATGCAGTGTTTGGTTTTCCGTTCCTGTGTTAGTTTGCTGAGAATGATGGTTTCCAGCTTCATCCCTGTTCCTGCAAAGGACATGAACTCATCCTTTTTATGGCTGCACAGTATTCCTTGCCACACATCTACAATCATCTGATTTTTGACAAACCTGACAAAAACAAGAAATGGGGAAAGGATTCCATATTTAATAAATGACATTGGGAAAACTGGCTAGCCATATGCAGAAAACTGAAACTGGATCCTTTCCTTATACCCTATACAAAAAAATTAACTCAGAGGGATTAAAGACTTAAATGTAAGACCAAAAACCATAAAAACCCTAGAAGATATCCCACTACTTTCTTGAACATGGTTCCCCAACATCTCTATCAATGGTGTGAGTTATCTGGTATCCTTCTGGTAAATTCCTTTTTCATTTAACGTTACCAGAAATAAGCTGGCATTGCTTATAATGAAGCATCTTAACCAGAAAAAATAAAATACTTACTGAGACAAATTATTTTCTTTAAAATTCATATAGGATCTTACTTTTTAGTGTGTTCCTTGGATCAACGGCACTGGTATCACCTGGGAGCTGGTTAGAAATTCAGAATTGCATGCCCCTCCCAGATCTATTGAATCAGAATCTGCATTTTCACAAGATCCCAAAATAATCTGTACACATGTTCATGTTTGAGAAGTATTAACCTAGGGTAACCCTCTGTTTAAAGCATAAAATTAAGTTTAGCATACACACTAAATTGTTATCACTCCTTTAGATATTACTGCCTCAAAATTTTGTTTTAGTTTGATATCATACCTAGAGCCCTATAAAAATGGAACAATATTATAATAATACTCTTACAAGCAGGACCCAGATATTATTTATTTCTGTATTCTTCTGATAATTTTTCAAAAAAGACTTAGCAACAAAGAGTCTGAGACATTGCTAGCAGCATCCGGAATTGAAGGCACCAGGAATCCCATAGAGCAAGTCATGGTAAGGCCAGAGAACTGTTGATCTGTGATTTTTGCCATCTCTTTAGATAGCATGGGAAATATATACTTTATCACTCTAAGACTTTTAAAAACTCTACATGAAGTGAGCAATATCACCCTTACTTTAACAATGAGGAAACTGAGAATCAGAGAGATGTATGTGTCTTGACCAATACCAGCAGGTAGTTCTCAGACTCTGGTGTTCAGACTCCATGTTCATTTATTTCATTACCTGGCAGCCCTTCAAGAGAAGCATGGAGCTGGTGCTCAACAAAGAGCGACAGATAGTTATTGAATGTGAAGGTTTCCAAGTTAGATGTTTTTAACAAGCCATCTTTATTTTATTTATTTATTTTTTTTTTTTTTGAGACGGAGTTTCGCTCTTGTTACCCAGGCTAGAGTGCAATGGCGCGATCTCGGCTCACTGCAACCTCCACCTCCTGGGTTCAGGCAATTCTCCTGCCTCAGCCTCCTGAGTAGCTGGGACTACAGGCACGCGCCACCGTGCCCAGCTAATTTTTTGTATTTTTAATAGAGACGGGGTTTCACCATGTTGACCAGGATGGTCTCGATCTCTTGACCTCGTGATGGACCCGCCTCGGCCTCCCAAAGTGCTGGGATTACAGGAACACGCCATCTTTTATACAACATCTTAGTAGAAAGAACAGAAGATTTGGAGTCAAAAGACTTAGTTCTTAGCATTATCACAAACAATTATGATTTGTGAAACTGACAGTAATTCTTAAATCTGTTTTATTTCTTTGCAGATTCTGGATATTAGCCCATTGTCATATGGTAGATTGCAAAAAATTTTCCCATTCTGTTGGTTGCCAGTTCACTCTAAAGATAGCTTATTTTGCTGTGAAAACCTAGGAAATACCATTCTGGACTTAGGCATGGGCAAGGAAGGACTTCACGACTAAAACACCAAAAGCAATGGCAATAAAAGTCAAAATAGACAAATGGGATCTAATTAAACAATTTTTTGTTTCATCGATCTTTTGTATTGTTTTTGTCATTTCAATTTTATTTATTTCTGCTCTGATTTTTATCATTTCTTTTCTTTTACTAATCTAGGGTTTGGTTTGGTTTTGCTTTTCCAGTTCTTTAAGATGCATCATTTGGTTGTTCATTTGAAATTTTTCTACTTTTTAAATATAGGTACTTATAGCTATAAACTTCCCTCTTGCTTGATAGCTATAAACTTCCCTCTTAATACTGCTTTCACTGTATCCTATAGGTTTTGGTATATTGTGTCTTTGTTATTGATTATTTCAGAAATTTTTCCATTTCTTCATTAATATTTTCATTGACCCACTCATCATTCAGGAGAATATTCTTTAATTTCCACATGTTTTTAAAGTTTCCAAAATTCCTCTAGTTATTGATTTCTAGTTTTATTACATTGTGGTCAATTTTTTGAATGTTTTAAGACTTGTTTTGTGGTCTAACATACAGTTCATCTTTGAGAATGATCCATGTGCTGGAAGAGAAGAATGTATATTCTACAGCCATTGGATGACATGCTCTGTAAATATCTGTCAGGTGCATTTGGTCTATAGTGCAGGTTAAGTCTGATGTTTGTTTGTTGGTTTCTGTCCGGATGATCTGTGCAAGGCTGAAAGTGGAGTGTTGAAGTCTCCCCCTATTAATGTGTTGAGGGGGTCTATCTCTTCCTTTAGGTCTTATAATATGTGCTTCATATAGCTGGGTCCTCCAGTGTTGGTGTATATATATTTACAATTATTATATCCTCTTGTTAAATTGACCTCTTTATCATTATATGATAATGTTCTTTGTCTTTTCTTATAGTTTTTGTCTTGAAATCTATTTTGCCTAAGTGTAGCTACTTGTACTCTTTTGTGTTTCCTTTTGCATGGAACATCTTCTTCCACCCCTTTCTGTCTATGTGTATATAGGAAAGTGTGTTACTAGTAGGCAAAAATCTTTGGGCCTCGTTTTATTATCCATTCAGCTACTCCTTATCTTTTCATTGGAGAGTTTAGCCCACTTACATTCAATGCTATTATTAATAAAAATAGACTTACTCCTACCATTTTGTTATTTGTTTTCTAGTTATTTTGTCATCTTCTCTTCCTTCTTCTTTTTCTTCCTCTTTCTTTTAGTGATGGTGATTTTCTCTGGTGGTATGTTGTAATTTCTTGTTTTTTATTTTGTGTGTATCTGTTATATGTTTTTTGATTTGAGGTTATGATTACTATGAGGCTTGCAAATAGTATCTTATAACCCATTATTTTAAGCTGATGACAACTGAACACTTACTGCATAAAGCAAGCAAAAGAAAACTAATAGAAACTCTACATTTTAAATTTTTCTCCTTATTTTTTAACTTTTTGTTGTTTATATTTCTATTTTATTGTGCTGTCTTGAAAAGTTGTTGTAGTTATTATTTTTTATCAGTTTACCTTTTAGTCTTTTTACTTAAGATATAAAAAGTATAGACACCACAATTACAGTGTTAATGAAATTTTGTTTTTCTGTGTGCTTACCAATACCTATAAATTTTGTACCTTCAGATGATTTCTCACTGCTCATTAATGTCATTTTCTTTCAGACTGAAGAACTACATTTACCAGTTCTTGTAGAAAGTGTCTAGTATTGATGAAATCCCTTAGCTTTTGTTTGTCTGGAAAAGTCTTTATCTCTCCTTCATGTTTGAAGGATAATCTTGGTAGATATGTCATTCTTGAATAACAGTGATTTTTTTTCCATTGGCATTTTAAATATTTCATGGCCTTCCCCTAATCTATAAGGTTTCCACTGAAAAGTCTGTTAAAAGACATATTGGAGCTCCATTGTATGTTACTTGTTTCTTTTCTCTTCCTGCTTTTATCCTTGACCTTTGGGAGATTGATTACTAAATGCCTTGTATTCTGAATTTGACTTTGTATTTAATTTTACCAGTGAATTTTACACTTTCATAGCTTTGTATTACTAATTTGCATTCTTTTTATTCAGCTTGAATAAATTATCATTTTTTGTAAGAAAGATCTGATGGTGATTAACTCTCTCAGCTTGTTTATCTGAAAAGTCATTATCTCTTCTTTATTTCTGAGGAAGAGCTTTGCCAGGTCCAATATTACTGGTTGGCAGGTTTTTTTCCTTCCATGATATGTTTTTCTTTCAACGTGTCATTCCACTCTCTTCTAGCCTGTGAGGCTTCTGTTGAGAAATCCACTGCTAGCCTTTTTGGAATTTTATTATATGTGATTTGCTTCTTTTCTCTTGGTGCTTTCAAAATCATCTCTTTGATTGTGATTTTTAACAGTCTGATTATATGTTTTAATGTAGTCTTGTTTAGATTGAATCTGCCTAAAGACACTTTATCTTCCTGTCCCTAGATATTTATATATTTCTCCAGATTTTGAAAGTTTTCCATTATTTCTTTAAGTAAGTTTTCTGTCTCTTTGTCTTTCTCTTCTTAATTCCTGAGTAATTTACTCTTTTGATGCTGTCCCACAAATACTATAAGTTTTCTTCATTCCTTTTCATTATATTTTTCATTTTTCTCTTCTGAGTGCATATTTTCAAATAACCTATCTTTAAAGATTCTCTCTTCTGCTTGCTTAATTCTGCTGTTGATATTCTCTATTTAATTTTTGATTTTATTCATTGTATTTTTAGCTTCATAATTTGCTTGATTTTTGAATATTATTTATATCTCTCTGTTAACTTTCTCATGCTGCTCATTTGTTGTTTTCTTGATTTTATTGAATTTTTTTGTACTTTATTAATGTTTGCTGAGCTTCATTTTGTCAAATTATTTTTTGTCAAAATAAATATTCTTTGTCCGGTAGTTTATAGCTCTTTTTTTCTTTGGGTCAGGCACTGGGAGATTATATTCTTTTCATGGTCTTATGTTTCTTTAGTTTTATCATGTTTCTCCTAACTTTATGTTGATATCTCTGTGTTTGATGGAGCAGTCACCTTGTGCAGACTTTGTGAGCTAGTTTCACTATGTAAAGACCTTCCTCTGTGGGGGACAGAGTGCAAGCGGCTTCCTGGACAGGGTGCAGCAGTTCTGGCATCAGTAAGGATGCCAGCTGTGATGTACCTGTGCAGCTCTGTCATCTTTGGTCAGCGTTGGTGAAGATTGCAGGGATCCTCAGTATCCAATACTGTAGATATCTGCAATGACACTGAGGGTCGTTGGGGCCTTTGGTGGTGGTGCTGCAATGATCCTCTCAATCTATTTTTCTCCCACTGGGGAATTTTTAGCTGAGGGAATCCCTCTTGGCACTGGGTCTGTTTTGTGGGCTTGTTTGCAATGTCTGTGGCACCAGTAACTGATGAGTGGCATCAATACAGTAAACTTGGAAGTCAAGGCCTGAAGCACAGGCACATGTGGAAGGATTATGACTCTGGATCCAGGGACAGTCATGACACTGGTGTCTGGGGCACAGCCACCTCCACTTTGCATTGGTGACAGTGTGTGAGATCCAGATGATTGTGAAGCAGACAGATGATCCTCTTTACCTTGTATTCAGTTCAAGAAATAGAATGCCCGTAAACTTGCATATCTGGATAAATAAAAGTATCTGCCCTAGGCCGAGGCATAGTTGATAATATTTTGGCCATGTCAACACAGATTTACATACCTCAATTATGCTATCATCTATCCCTAGGTCCTTTCTTTTCCTTGCCTCTTTATTTCCCAAAGTCAATGTATAATAAAGTTCTGTCATCTCTACCACTAAAGCAATTAATCAATAAACTTGAAGGTACAAAAAAATTGTGTCTTTTTGTTTGGTAGTTTTTAACTGAAATTTAATATTTCCTTCCAATATAAAAGTTGGCAACATAGAAGCGGTTCCTTTGCCTTCATCATCAACAGAAATCACAGATATATTTAATAAAATTACCATTTCAGCACTATCATAATGATTTTTTATTTTATCACAGCTTTGAAATAATAGTGGTTATCAGACACACTACTAATTCTTGTTATTTAATGACTAACTAAAGGAGTGCATATACTAATATTTCATAAATGTTTTTTAATATTTTGATAACTACATTTCAATACAATTGGTTTGTTTGGCATTTTACTTATTTTATGTTATGCATTTTAAAACAGTACTCTGGAAAGAGTTGTATAGGCTTCAACAGACTTTCAAAAGGAAAAAAATACACAGTATCTTTAATTACAGTTTTCTTTTTTAAACATATCACCTTCAGCATGAATCACAGTGATAGCCAGGTTTTCTGCTTCCTGCTCCCACCCTTGCTTCTCTAAAATCCATTTCCACAGAACAGCCAGGGTCACATTTTTTAAAAATATGAATTAAGTGGTATTGCTCTTACACATAAACCTTCAAATCAGTTCCCAATGCACTTGAAAAGAAAAACAACTTCACAGTGATCTCCAGGTCCTATAGAGCATCAGACTCCTGTCTACTACTTCTGCTTAATATCAGCCTTCTCCCACATTCAATATGCTCTGGCTTCTTCTTCCCCCCCGCCAATCATTAACCACCCCTACATCTATTCGATCACAGGATGTTTTCCTTGCTGTCTCATGTGCCTGGATTTTAACTTGTCTAATTGTTTCTCAACACGCAAGTCTCAGTGCCAATATCACTCCTTTAGAGAGGTTCTCCTTGAAACTATTGTTAAGATCTATGCTACCCACATATAAAGGTGCTGCCCCATTACAGTGTCCTTTTCTGCAAATTGCTTGCATATATTTGAAATCACACTCGCTTGTTTACTTTTCGGTACTCTAGGCAGAACACGTCCTCGATGAAGTCAAAGATACTGTGTCTTTCTTCCTTTTCTCAAGCTGTGCCTAAACATGGTGTAATTTCTATGCATGTAGTGTTAAACGTATGAGTGAAATGAATAAACCCTGGCTGTAAGCCTTAAGAAGTTGTATAGAATTCTAAAACAATAAAGTCACAGAAATAAATCCTCTCTCTACAATAAGTGACTAAAAGGCAGGAGTCTGAAACATCATTTCTGTGTGCTTGTCTGTATGCTTGCCTTCCAATGTTACCTGCTTTTATTCTTTTGTTAGGTCCTTTGTTAGGACCTAACTGTTGTTGCACCAAAGGCATAAACCAGTAGAGGGTGTGCGTGGACAGGCTGCAGTTCTGAAAACAAACTCATTTGTATGACAGACAAAAGAAAAAGCAATGTTATGTTTGGAACAAAAATCTGCTGTGCAAAGGCTTGACTAAAATTTATAGTAAACAAAATTGCTTAAATAAATCAATTACGTCACATGTTCATATTATATACTATACCCTTAATCTTTTTTTAAATGAGTTTAGATTGTGTCTCTTCACTTTTAACTCTCAGAGTATTACAATGTATGAACGAACATGTAAAATATCTTTGCACGTCAATTATACCAAGTCACGGAAGAGTTGCATTCAGATGAAATATATGTTCCTAAGTTTTCTACATTTATGCAAGGGAGGAATCGGGCTAACATTTAAGCCTCATGTATATCATTCTTTAGAATGTACAAATATTGTGTAACTGATTTGTTTACTTAAAACCAGTATCAAAATCATTATGTTCCCAAATAATACCAGTACTGGCTAAGACCGAAGGCAGGTAAATAACTTCAGATATAGTGCTGGGGTTTTACTAATAATTTTCCATTCAATCCTCACAAATTCATAGAATAGGTATTATTATGCCTAATTTATCAATGTTAAACTGACATTCATAGAAATTGCTCGAGCTAATGCTAGTCTTTAGGAAAGCTGAGATTCAAATCCAGTCCATCCGTCCTTCCCACCACAGCACAGAACTAATACTGAACTCCATTAGATTTCAGGCACACAGAAACACTGGTTGATTGCAGTAACATAAAAATTAAAGTGATAATAAAAGGAAATAGTCCATGATAGATCTAAGTAGGGATTGCAAAAAAAAATTGCACAGGTACCATTTTTCTTTTCTTTGCCTATTTCAAACATGGTTAATCATTCAGAACACTTTTTTCTCCATCAAATTCAGATACAACCTCAAAATCTTACTGAATGTAACATGCAAAATAACTAATTACCAATACCTTGAAAATGACACTGAAAACTGAAATATTAGTATTTGCCATCCATCTTCTAGAACTACAGTTGACTTTTTAAAAGTATATTTGCTGAAACAAAAATTGGACATACATCACAAACAACTGAATTCACTGCCATTTCATTGATACTGTTTCTTACCAACACCTCCCAATGCTCCACCTCACTCAACTTGCAGACAAACACTAGATTTGTAATTAAACCATTTGTTTGCATATAAAGCAACTATTTTTAAATGTATAGCTATTATTACTTATCTAAACAACCAAACAATCTAGTATTCCTGAGGACTGAAGTACTCAATATAAACATATTCTCCATAAACTTAAGGTAAATAATTTTCAAGACCAATATTCAATTTTGAAAGATACCATTTTAAAATGTATTATGCATTCCCAACTTATTAAGCAGACGCATTCTGTGCCTACTCTTTTTTCTTTGACATAAATCAAATTCAATATTATAAATGGCATAGTTCATACATGTTTATGCACAACATTATTTAATATTCTTTATTATTTGGCCATCAACTATCAGGTCTTTTCTATTATTATTGCTTTGAGAAAGAAAATAAACCTTTTTATCTGAGGATTGCAAGCCCCTTTTAAATTAACAGGCCAAGGGAAGCACCAGAATAACACAGCAGTCACATCCTAACCCCTCTACCCCCACATCCCAAGCAATTTCCTGAAGCCACTTGCTATTAGGACTCTAGACTACTGAGGCCAGTAGTAGCTATAAAGTGAACTAGTATTGCTGCATGCTGGACATTGATCATCTCTTCTAGATGATCACCTCTAACTAGCTTTTTAAGAACTGTATATACAAAGAAAAACAGGTCATCTCAATGAGAATCTGAAGGTCTCCCCATAGAGAAAAAGAAATGCATGATTTCCATACTGAGATTTTATAATAAATATTTGAGCTACCCAGAATCTAATTTTGTTTCCTTTTGGGTCTTAGTTATGTTTTGAGGAATTGAAGGCAAATGCCTATTTAATGCTCTGGTTTACTGATCCAAAGAAGATTAACTTACATGTATTTGAAAGTCACTAATGGTTTCCATTACCCAGCAAGGAAGCCGAGTAACAATGGGAAAGAAATCACACTGCCACATGTGTACCTATGCAACTATCTTGCATGTTCTGCACATGTACCCCAAAACCTAAAATGCAATAAAAAAAAAAAAAAAGAAAGAAATTGTGAGAGGGCATCAAGGAATCTGGAGTTGGCTCCAGGCTTTACTACCAGACAACGGAGTGACCTTGAACAAGCCATTATTCCTCTCTGGACATCTGTTTTTTCTTATCTGTATAGTCAGTCTATCTGTCCTCCAAAGTCCCTTCTAATTCTAAAATGTTCAAAGCCTATAGGAAATAAACTACATATTTCTTATTTTTCCCATCCAGAGATTCTTACCAAGTCTAAATTTGATAAAATTCATTTTCATGTATCCCCATGCACCTAAAACTCTGAAATTCCCTCCTCTTAATCCATCAGAACATACCTTAAATAATGTGTTCGTCCAGACATAAAAATATTTATTATGTTCAAAGAGTCCAGTAATGAAGCATGCATTCTGGAATGTGAGTTTCTTCATTGCTTCTATTCTGTTCCCCCTCAACCAGGCTTGTTTGGAATAGAAAAAAGGCAGAGAAAATTACAGGCTACAAGACACTTAGATTAAATTTCCTTGGGTCTTTAATTCAGGCAAAGTGAAGTTACCAGCAATTGATTTCGTATACATACTTTTTAATTCTTAAAGAAGGAAAAAGTAATTAAAAATTAACTTGTTCACAGAGATTCATATACACAGATGTAGTATCAACTAATTCTGTTTTGTTTTTTTTTAAGTTTGACCTGAAGCTAATTGGAGTTTAGTTTATATTGGGGGGGAAAAAAAGACTTAAACCACCTGATATGGTTTTGCTCTGTGTCCACACAAATCTCATGTCAAATCGTAATCCTCATGAGTCAGGGGAGGGGACTGGAAAGAGGTGATTCAATCATGGGAGTGGACTCCCCCCTTGCTGTTCCTGGATGGAGTTCTCATAAGATCTGGTTCGAAAATGTGTAGCACTTTCCCATTTGCTCCATCTCTCTCCTCCACCATGGTAAGATGTGCTTGTTTCCCTTCACCTCTTGCCATGATTGTAAGTTTCCTGAGGCCTTCTAGTCATGCTTCCTGTACAGCCTGTGGAACTGTGAGTCAATTAAACCTCTTTATAAATTACCCAGTTTCAGGTGGTTCTTTATAGCAGTGTGAGAACAAACTAATACACTGCCTTTGTAAAAATTATAACAGTGAGAAAATTATGACAGTGAAAGGGATCTGATCTAACTAACCCCATCTTGCCTTTACCCTCTAAACTTCCTTGTTGGTTACTCCTAGGCTTAAACCAAGTTGGCCTGGGGAGAAATTTAGTTTGTACTTTAAATGAAAATAGCCCTTACCCAAACTAACTCACTTTTATAAAGCTAATGAAGGACCACCAGGTTAGGAGGCTGAGAGGAGCCTGAATTCAGCTAAGGTGTAGATGTAAATAATTACCAGTCATTGTTTCAGAGGTCACAAGATGTGCAACTTCCCCACTTACTCCTGCAAATGACATCACTATTATAGAACCTAAGATTGATCTTTTGAGATGTCTTTTCAGGTTTTTGCATTTCTAATGACCAATGGCTCCACCCAGACCCACCAACTAGTCCTGTGGCCTGACCCAAAAGTGGACTGTGCATACATGAGGAACATTTTCCACACATGTATGATTGCATCCCATACAATCAGCAGCACCCATTCCCTAGCTATCACTGTCCCCCCAAAATTATCATTGAAAAAAACCCTAATCTCTAAATTTTGGGAAAGACTGATATGAGTAATAATAAAACTCCACTCTCCTGTTCAGCCAGCTTCGGGTGAATTAAAGCTCTTTCTCTATTGCAATTCCTCTATCTTGATAAATTGGCTTTATTGGGCAGCAGGCAAAATGAACCCATTAAGTGGTTACAAAGATTGCTAAAAATATTAATGATTCAGTCAAACATACTTGCAAGGAAAATGTTTAACCTAATTTAAAAAATAAATCTCAAATCTTCTAGCATATTAATTTTAATTACAATAAAATGTTAGTAATTAAACAATAATACTATCCATTTCTTTAAAATGTCCTTTACATGAAATTTCTTGATTATTCATTATTCTGAATGACTTTTTTTGTATTGGATAATTCTATGTTTCTGTAATAATTTATATTTTTCATTTCCAACTAATTTAATAAAATACAGAAAATTTGGAAGTCATATTTGCAGATTCATTTGAGCAGATGGTTTAGATCAGAATATTCTTTCCTGGAGAAATTAAAAGCCAGCTAGTTTTATATTTTATTTCTCAAATTTTCAGATACAAAATAGTGTCTAATAAATAATAGGTTCTTAATAAATATTCATTGAATTATTGATTGACTGGATGAATTTGCGTGCATTCATGTAGATGTCTTTAGGAATAAGTTAAAATTACAGATCCAGAGATTTGGTATGTATATCATATCAGTTATATCATATCTAGCAAAGGATGTGAGGGCCAAGGCTCTTAGCTCCCTAAAGGTTCACTGAAAAATCACTGACATGTGACAGATTACAGGAGAAAAGGCATACAAATTTATTTACATATATTCGTGGGAGCCTTCAGAATGAAGACTCAACTTCCCACACAGGTATAGAAGCTTATATGTCATATGAGATTGCAGGAAGAATAGAGGCTTGGATCCTGTTGAAACAGGTTATGAGAAGAAAAGAAGAAAAGAAGAAGAAAGAAGAAGAAAAGAAGAAGAAGAAGAAGAAGAAGAAGAAGAAGAAGAAGAAGAAGAAGAGAGGAGGAGGAGGAGGAGGAGGGGAGGAGGAGGAGGGGAGGAGGAGGAGGAGGGGAGGAGGAGGAGGAGGGGAGGAGGAGGGGAGGAGGAGGAGGAGGAAGAAAAGAAGGAATAAGAAGAAGAGAGAAGAAAGAAGAAAGAAAAAAAGAAGAAAGAAAGAAAAAGAAAGAAAGAAAGAAAGAAAGAAAGAAAGAAAGAAAGAAAGAAAGAAAGAAAGAAGAGGAATTATACTGAAAGGCAATAAATGATTACTAGGGAGAATACCTGAATAGGGAACAGAAATTAATTTATAACTAGTTCTTGGAACAGTTAAATAATAAATAGTCTTTGGACAGCTAGCTGCAGTGGCTTACACCTACAATCCCAGCATTTTGGGAGGCTGAGGTGGGTGGATCACCTGAGGTCAGCAGTTGGAGACCAGCCTGGCCAACATGGTGAAACCCCATCTCTACTAAAATTACAAGAGTTAGCTGGGCGTGGTGGTGCACAACTGTAGTTCCAGCTACTTGGGAAGCTGAGGCAGGAGATTTGCTTGAACCCAAGAGGCAGAGGTTGCAGTGAACTGAGATCACACCACTGCGCTCAAGCCTGGGCAACAAAGTGAGACTTGGTCTCAAAAAAATAATTAAAATTAAAAAATTTAATGATCCTTGGGCTGAAAAAAGATCTGTTCCAGTGTGGTCACATATTGGTCTTCATTTCTACAATAGATTATGAGATAGCAGGGAGGGAAAGAAAAAAACAATTGTTCTTTTTGGATCTTAGGCAGATAAAAGTACTTCATCTTCTATGGAAGATATGATCCGGGGCAGGGATCATGGTTGGGGGCAGGGATCAGAGAGATCTTGTGGCTTCCACAGCTCAGCATGTTGAAACACCACATTTGGTGGTATTGGTTTCTTTCTTTTTTTCCTTTGACAGAGTCTTACTCTGTCACCAGGCTGGAGTGTGGTAGCATAATCTCAGTTCACTGCAACCTCTGCCTCCTGGGTTCAAGTGATTCTCCTGCCTCACCCTCCTGAATAGCTGGGCTTACAGGTGTCTGCCACCACCTGCATTTTGCCTTTTGAGTAGAGATGGAGTTTCACCGTGTTGGCCAGGGTGGTCTTGATCTACTGGCCTTGTGATTCACCCACCTCAGCCCCCAAAGTGCAGAGATTACAGGCGTGAGCTACCGCACCCAGCCAGCATTAGTTTCTAAGCCCCAATGAGTAGGAATATTTTTATTTAAGTGGAATAAAAATAGAACAATAGAATTTGCAAATGGTACTCAGTTATTGTAGAATAAGTGAAATTATGTGAAATTTAAAAGAACATATACTCTGGAATTAGAAAAAACTGAATTTCAATAGTAATCTCACCAGTTTTTAGTTGGGTTACCATAATCCAGAAAATTAACCCATGACATATTTTCTGTAATAAATTGATAATTATTTCCTACCTCATAACATTAATATAAAAATATTAAAATTAAGAAACTGTAAACTGAGAAGTAACTTAGACAAATCTCAATCAATTTAAAAGTTTATTTTGCCAAGTTAAAAACATGCCTGTGGCTGGGCACAGTGGCTCACACCTGTAATCCCAGCACTTTGGGAAGCCAAGATGGATGGATCACCTGAGGTCAGGAGTTTGAGACCAGCCTGGACAACATGGTGAAACCCAATCTCTACTAAAAATACAAGATACAAAAATAGAAAATACTAAAAATACAAACCACAAAAATTAGCTGGACATGGTACCATGTGCCTGTGGTCCCAACTACTTGGGAGGCTGAGTCAGGAGAATCACTTGAACTCAGGAGGCAGAGATTCAGTGAGCCAAGATCACACCACAGAGCAAGACTCTGTCCCCGCTGCCAAAAAAAGAGAAGAACATGCCTGTGACACAGCCTCAGGAGATCCTGAGACTGTGTGGCCCATGAGGTTGGGCTACAGCCTGGATTCACACATTTTAGAGAAACAGAAGACATCAACCAATACATGTTAGATGTGCATTGATTCCAGGTCATAGGTAGGTTCAAAGATTTCCTGATTGGCAGTTGGTCAAGAGTTTATCTAAAGACCTGGCATCAATAGAAGGGAGGGTATGAGTTAACATAAGGGGTTGTAGAGACCAAGGTTCTGATTATACAGATGAAGCCTCCAGATAGCTGGCTTCTGAGAGAATAGATTGTAATGTTTCTTGACTTAAAAAGGTGGCAAACTCTTCCTTGATTGTCTCCTGTGTCAGAAAAAATACCTAGAAAAGGAAGGAGATTCTCTACAGAATGTAGCTTTTTCCCATAAGAGAAAAATTTGCAGGGCCATTTGAAAATATGTCAAATAGATATGTTTTTGAGTGAAGTATTTCCACTTCTTTCAGGACCTGCTATTCATCATATTGTTATCCTATTGCTATAAAGAGCCTGCTTCGTCAGTCTTTATGTCTCTGTTTTAATGTTAATGCTGGTCAGTTGTGCCTGAATTCCAAAAGGAAGGGAGTGTAATGAGGTATGTCCAACCCTGCTTTCCATCATGGCCTGAACTAGTGTTTCAGATTAACTTTGGGAGGCCCTTGGCTGAGAAGAGGGGTCCATACAGTTAGTTGGGGGGCTTATAATTTTATTTTTAGTTTATAAAACCTATGTGGATACCTCCAGTGAAAGCAAAGAAAAAAACGTTCTGTGGCATGCAAAAATATTTGCTTACATAATTCAAAATTAGCATAGATTAGCATTATATTAGTATGTGCTCTTAGCAATATAAGCAAGCTGAAATTAGTGGAGAAGAAATGGGAATATATACTTGAAACATTAAAATATGTCCAATTGATACAAATACTACTAAATAAATTTCCTTCTATCTGCTACTAAAATTCTAGAAAAAATAATTAACAATGTAAATAATGCCAGTTTGATGACTTCAGATGCAAGGAAATTATGATAAAACTAATTATATTCATGGTTATTTCTTTCTATTTTTTATTTCTCTTAATTTAAAAAAATTTACAAATCTTGTATGATTTTTCACGTCACTAAACTACATACATCTCTTCTTCTATTATAAGCTCCATGACAATTTTTGCTGGCATAGTCTCTATACCAAGAAGAATGACTGGTGCATCTCAGGTACACAAGAAATATCTGTTAAAGGAATGACAGGGAATAAGGTCATCCTATACATTCATCAGTTCATAAAATCTAGTAGTGTTTTCACATATGCATATACATTATACAACATTAAATGTTAGTATATTTTTAGTGTTAATGTTAATTAGAAAAACACAGATTTAGGCAGTGTCTACTCTATAACTAACTTGAGCTAATTTGACAATAGAAAGTAGTTAGTCCTGGTAGAAACATTTTAATTGTCCTTTTCATTCAACATTGTTAGTTCATTTCTGAATGCACACTAGGTCCCCACTTGAGACCTAGGCTCTTCCTAAAGAATTCTTCCAAGCTGTTGTTTCTTCATCAAGTTTCATTGCCTAAGTTTCCCTAGCTAGTCAGAATGCAATCTGGTTTCTGATTGCTTTCCCTGGCTTTGATCTACTAATATTTAGAGATATTTGCCGAATTTACCCTTTAGTTTCCAGTACCACAACCCAGGAAGGAGGTGTCTCCACTAAACACAAGACAGAGAATGTGTCAATACCTCCCTCCCAATTCTACTGTGCTGCTGAAGGGATTATGAATGTAGACACTTACTTTTCTTTAACTCCCTGAGATTCAATTTCCTTATCTGAAAGTAGGAATAATAAATAATTATCTTACCTAACTCAACTTAGTATGGCAGCAGCAAATAAGGTGAGACATATGAAAACATTTTTTAAACCAACAATTTTCATGCCAACATAAAATGATATTATTTAACAATTTAAAAATAATTCTGCATCTTTCAAATTGTATATATAGAAACAAAATGAGAGGGAAAAGTTGAGGATAACTGTTTACTAAATGCCTTCTAAAACTGATACTCAAGGCAACTCCTTCAATTTCCAGAACAATGCTAGGAAGTAGTCATCATTCTCTTCATTTAACTGACTATGAAGAAGCTGAGCTACAGAAAGGTTAAGTATCTCATGTAAGGTCACGCAGCTAATTATCAAGATTACACCAAAGACTGGAAGATTGATATGAGTCTCTGCAGCAGAATTAAGAAAAGAAGGAAGCTAGAGAAACTATCAGTAAAGATTTGAGGAAAACTTCAAGATCGGGTTGAACAAGATAAGGGGTGGTAAATACCAAGAGAAGAAAGGAGGGTGATTCCCCAGGGCCTGCAGAAAAGGAATGAAGAACTCAGGAGGGCTAGTTCAGGAGAAGGTGGCTGCACCTAGATCTGGGTACATTCTACTTTTTGACCAATTAAAACCTCAGTTATGCCTCTCTTTTAACATCTTAATATTTATATTAGGTTTTTTGGCTCTAAGCAATGAACACTTGAGCAACCTTCCACTGGATTTGATCAGTTTAGAAAATCATTGTGGCTATTCAGGCCAAAATGTCTGACTTTTATCACAACATTAAATGTAAATGTTCTGGATAACTGCACTGATTTATTATTCAATTCCACTATGGTCGGACAACCACTAGAGTATGGGAGCAATTTATATATGAATATTGAAGAAAATGAATAGAGCATATAGTCCTGTTGGGAGAGAGGAATTTTGGAAAACTCTCTTGCCAAGGCAAAACTGAGATTTCAATTTGAAATGACAAAGAATAATTTTAAAGAGGAGTTACGCAGGAAAAATTATTTTCCCAATGTGAAAGTTGGGTAAGAAAATGTATTTTACAGAGAGGAAATTTTTGACAGAAATTTGAGTTCAATCAAAAGTAATAAAATTAGTGAATGAAGAGCTTACATCTTTAAAGGCAATTTGGCGAAAGAAGTTGTTCTCAACTCAGCCTTAACAATGTTAGAAGAAAGTTGATGTATTATTTCCAAACAAAATTTTAACTTAAATTCTTAAGAAGAAACACCTTTATTATTTTTGATCCAGCTAGTAGATTGCACAGTAGACCAATTTAGACCATTAACTTGAGTCGAGACTATGTCATCTGGAAACCCTCCAAAGGCCAGGGGAGCAACAGAAGCCTGCTAGGAAACCAGGAACCCATAGACACACTTCCCATTCTACAAAGACGTACCACTGAGTCAATAAGAGCAGTGGGTTGATAAATAACTATGTTGTCCACAGCTATGTTGTGCAGGACTCCATCCTTGTCCAGCATTTCTTTTTAGAAAGAAAAGCAAAATAGGAAATGGATTTCCAATAAATGGACTGATT
The DNA here is from genome assembly GCF_049354715.1 of Callithrix jacchus. Classification (NCBI taxonomy): domain Eukaryota; kingdom Metazoa; phylum Chordata; class Mammalia; order Primates; family Cebidae; genus Callithrix; species Callithrix jacchus. The sequence continues at coordinate 51,719,118 of NC_133517.1, forward strand.
TATAGGCTGTAACTGTTACACTTGCAGTTGTTTTTGGCAAAATTCTGTGCTTTTCTATAAGGTATACTATTAAGTTAATCCCTAACCTTACCCAAAACAAGAAAAGGAAAGGAACATTGACTAGAGTTATGCACTCAAATAAAAGTCCTTTCTACACATATAAATATGCATCCAGCATCCAGAGTCATCCTCACATACTTGACTCCAAGCTGGTATTCTGACTGTGCTCCCAGCAAATCATTCCAAATCTCTGTTATGCTGACAACTTCTGGGTGGTGTGTAGGGGATATGACCATCGAATCTCATGGTCATGAGTCCACTCCTGCACCTGCTTTTCTCTAAAGTGGGCCCCCAGTCCAATGCAATGTTATGTGAGATCCTGTACTGGTGAATCAAGCACTCTGAAAGCGTTTGGTTGATAGTGCTGGCTGAGGCCCAACCAGCAGGAAAGAGAACACACTTGAATGTGCGTCCATTCTTATGCCAGCAAACCACTGATTCTTCCAGGATGAAAAGCTCCATCCATTGAGTTGTGAACTTGTCAACCGTGGCCAGGTCTCCCGAAGAAATGCCTCCATAAGGAGGACTTGGTGACAGTTGCTGTTGTTGATGGTGGTGCTACATCAGCCATGGTGAAAGGGAGTACAGGCTGTTGTGTGTGGCCACTGTCTGTCACTTTTCCTTGCCCATCATGCCAGCACAAGGGTGGTGAATGATAGAGACTGACAAACACTAATTGCCAGGTGATTTCATCTACTTGGTTGTTTACTGTCTCTTTGAAGAAGGATATTCTCTCTAGTGGGTGTAACATGTACAAAGATTGCCACACTTTGTGTTCACTCCCAGATGTTAATCCATGTGCCTTGACTCCAGACCTCCTTGGCCCCAATCTTCCCCTTTTTTTCTTCCAGACCCTAATTAGAGGTCTATCTACATTCTAATCCCCTGCCATTTTTCTTTACCCACGAAGTTGTCTACCAGGTACACCACCCATCAGGAGAACTTTTTTGTACCACTTTTTCAAGACCACCCCTGATTGAGGCTTCAGCGCAACTGCCATCTATTTTAGCTCATCTCCAAACACCAAGCAAGTCCAACCAAAAGTCAAGCTAAGGCTTTTTACTCCTGCTTTGGCTGGTCACACATGTCTCCCCACACAGCCATAGTTGCAAGCTGAAGAAGGAGCATGATTCGACTGTGGTGAGTGACATCTGTGCTGCCTACTCATGCAGTTGGCTTTGTCCTCTGGCCCACCAGAGTTTGTGCCCCCTTTGTGAAAAGAGGTGCAAAGTGCACTAATTTTAATTTGTCTTTACTTTTGAAGAGATATCTGGCATGCTCATCATCATAAATCTGTAAACATTTTACAGATATGGATAAGTCCCTGAAACTTTACAATATTTAGCTACCACCTTCTGGAGCTCATGTGTTTTTTCAAGGTTTCCAGTATGTCTGCCTTTGGCCTATCTCACTAATCAATGTAAAATCATTGATATAATGAATGGATATGATGATCTGCAGAATGCCAAGATGCAAATATGTTTGAAATATTATGGCAGAGTACAGGAGAAGCCCTGAGGCAAAAGTAAAAGTGCATATTGTTGTACCTTCTATGTGACTACAAACCGTTTTTGGATTGTTATTTAAAAATGAAATAGCGCTTTTCTGCCCGCTCCCCCCTCCCCCCTAGCGCCTCTCCGGCTGCACAGCACTTGCTCCAAGCTTCACGCTCCTGCTAAGCTAGCGCCGCCGTCCTCTCCCGTCAGCTGCCATCATGATTATCTACCGGTATCTCATCAGCCACGATGAGATGTTCTCTGACATCTACAAGATCCGGGAGATCGCTAGCGGGCTATGCCTGGAGGTGGAGGGGAAGATGGTCAGTAGGACAGAAGGTAACATTGATGACTCGCTCATTGGTGCAAATGCCTCCGCTGAAGGCCCCGAGGGCAAAGGTACCGAAAGCACAGTAATCACTGGTGTCGATATTGTCTTGAACCATCACCTGCAGGAAACAAGTTTCACAAAAGAAGCCTACAAGAAGTACATCAAAGATTACATGAAATCAATCAAAGGCAAACTTGAAGAACAGAAACCAGAAAGAGTAAAACCTTTTATGACAGGGGCTGCAGAACAAATCAAGCACATCCTTGCTAATTTCAAAAACTACCAGTTCTTTATTGCTGAAAACGTGAATCCAGATGGCATGGTTGCTCTATTGGACTACCATGAAGATGGTGTGACCCCATATATGATTTTCTTTAAGGATGGTTTAGAAATGGAAAAGTGTTAACAAATTTGGCAATTACTTTGTATCTATCACCTGTCACCATAACTGGCTTCTGCTTGTCATCCACACACAAGGACTTAAGGCAAATGGGACTGATGTCATCTCGAGATCTTCATTTATTTTGACCGTGATTTATTTGGAGTGGAGGCATTGTTTTTAAGAAAAACGTGTCATGTAGGTTCTCTAAAAATAAAATGCATTTAAACTCAAAAAATAAAAAATAAATAAAGTAGCATGCATTTCTGATGTTACATTAACCCACTTTATCAAAAATACCTTACATATCTGGTTTGTAGGCTGGGATCAGGGCTTTAATGTGATTGAGCTTATCATAGTCTGCAGTCACCTGCGGGATTCATTCAGTTTCTGCAGGGGCCAAACAGGTGAATTAAGTCAATGTACTGGGAGCACCATCCCTGCATCCTTTAGATAAAGGTACAGCAGATTTTTTCTATGAAGAGCCAGATGGTAAAAATTTTAGGCTTTGCAGACCACATATGGTCTTTGTGGCATGTTTTTATTTTTTTAACAACCTTTAAAAAAATGTAAAAACCATTCTTAGCTTGCAGGCTGTGTAAAAACTGCCATGCACCAAACTTTGTCCATGGTCCACAGTTTTCCAGCTCCTGCTTCAGATCCTTAAAATGTCCCTAATCTTTTCCATCCCTCACCTTGGGATGTGATATAGTTACTGATTTACTATCTTGGCTGTCATGGAGGGTAGTTTCTGAGGCTTCTGGTTTATTTTTCACACTATGATAGATTTTACCTTTCAGACCAACACCCAATACAGGGATTGTGCCAACTGCAAGCATGTCAGTCCTAATTATACATTTGTGAACTGTGGAAACAATCACTGGATGGTCATCAGGCCCAAGGGACTTTGTCCAGGTGTCCGTTTATTTTCTAGCCCCCATAATTTATTATTAGCCTTGTCTATTATTGTGTGTGTGTGTTTTTAAATAAAACTGTGAGCATGTATAACTTCCATAAGAATAAAAAAATCAAGGAAAAATTCAATTGGAACTTTCAGTCAATATTTGCCAAACTAGCAGTTTATGAGCAAAAATACATTCTTACTCCAATGTTGTAAAATTACAAAGTAGGATACATCAGAATTATTTTTGTAAAATTAGAGCATCTCAAAAATAAAAATAGAGAAAGAGAAATGTATAGGAACCAGAAATGAAGATACATTTCATTGTTAGAATAGTAAGAAAGGGCTTAAAACAACTGGGATATAAACAAGCATAGGACATAGATGTAAATAGTACAGTCTTATGTTGGGGATTTTAATGATTCTGTGGGCATAGGCTGTGAGGCTTCAGGGATGTACTTCCCCACCCCCAAGATGGAGTTTCGCTCTTGTTACAATGGCGCGATCTCGGCTCACCGCAACCTCTGCCTCCTGGGTTCAGGCAATTCTCCTGCCTCAGCCTCCAGAGTAGCTGGAATTACAGGCATGTGACAACATGCCCAGCTAATTTTTTGTATTTTTAGTAGAGACAGGGTTTCACCATGTTGACCAGGATGGTCTCAATCTCTTGACCTCGTGATCCACCAGCCTCGGCCTCCCAAAGTGCTGGGATTACAGGCTTGAGCCACCATGCCTGGCCGTACGTTTTGAAATGAAGTCTTCTTTGTCCACTTGGGAGCCTCATAAAGATGTCCTATCATCAAGGAGAAATAATCACTGAGCCCTCCAAACACTCCTTTCTAAGCAGGAAGCAGTACAGCAGCCTGTCATCTGCCAATACTCTCGGCAGAAAAAGAGTTATTGTGAAGAAGCTAGAAACCCAAGATAGTGCTGTGCTTGGACAATGAGTTCAAATTTATATCAACCAAATGGAGCTGGAACCTCTAAATTTGAATTTTTGTGACACCTGGTTTAGAGCTGGTTACAAACCCAGGTGAGTGCTAAAACCACCCTATAAAGATTCTTTCAAAGCCCAGGACATACAAGATTCTCAGAGAAGAAAATCCCCACACATGTTAAGCTCACAATGAAAACAAAGATCAAACCACAAGAACAAATGAACCACCAAGAGAGAAAATTATCAAACATAAGTGAGAGAAATGTCATCATACCCAAATCTAGAAAGAGTAACATATTCTAAAATTTTGTAAAATAATGATATTTATGATGTTTTATAAGACAAAAAGCAGGAAATGAATACATAAAGCAAAAAAAAACAAAAGTACGTAAAAACTGGTGATGGTATTAAATACTCATATATCATTGAAGAAAATCAATAGACAGTGTCTAAAGTTAATACACATATATATGATACATATTATTCAGAAAACCTAAAAACAAAAACAGCTAGAAGTGATTCCCAGTGGGGAGTAGGACAGGGAAAAGGCAAAGAAAGGACACAAAGTAAAGTTTTTTAACTAGAGCTCTTCTGTACTATGTACTATTTATTACTTTCAAAAAATAATACTAATTAGGAACTGTGTAAAGTAGGAAGAGAAAATGCAGGGTCAATAACTTGTGGGGTGGGAGTTGGCGGCAAGGCGCGCGCGCGTGTGTGTGTGTGTGTGTGTGTGTGTGTGTGTGTATTCAAAGTAACATATTTAATGTAATACATGGAATGCAGGGGTTTAAAAAAAGCACTAAGAGCTTACAATTCAAAACAAAAGTCCCCTTTGTCTCATCACTTAAAGCAACTACATAGCACACCCAAGAATCCGGGCTTATTTTTAGTCCCCTACCTCCCCTGTTGCATCAGAAATAACTTGAAGAGACTACAGACATCACTCCCAAATTCTGTCTTGGAAAATGTTGTCTTTAAAAAAACAATCTAAAGTTTTCATCATGTTAGAAATCATATACTTACTTTATACTTTTGTTTTGTTTTGTTTTGTTTTTATTTTAAAATATAGCCAGGAAAGAGCATCTATCTAATCTTTTCAGTGCTTTGATTTTCTAAAAGTCTTATTATGATCCTAGATCTGTTTGAAGTTACAGCAAAAATTTGTGAAGTAGGATGTTGGCAATCATAAAGAAAAGAAAGAAATTCATCCATGAAACACTGTGGAAGAAGGATCAAAATGACTTAGGGAGTAAATATTAAAAAAAAGACAAAATTCATGAAAAGGATGAAGCTGGACTTTGGAAAGAGTAAAGAACGGAAGCAGAAGTCTTCACATCAGACAATCTTAATACAGGGAAATGAAAAAGAAGCTTGGGAGGGCGAGGCGGGTGGATCACAAGATCAAGAGATCGAGACCATCCTGGTTAACATGGTGAAACCCCGTCTCTACTAAAAATACAAAAAAATTAGCTGGGCATGGTGGCGCATGCCTGTAATCCCAGCTACTCAGGAGGCCTTGGCAGGAGAATTGCCTGAACCCAGGAGGCGGAGGTGGCAGTGAGCCGAGATCGCGCCATTGCACTCCAGCCTGGGTAACAAGCGTGAAACTCCATCTCAAAAAGAAGAAAGAAAGAAAGAAAAGAAAGAGAGAAAGAGAGAGAGAGAAAGAAAGAAAGAAAGAAAGAAAGAAAGAAAGAAAGAAAGAAAGAAAGAAAGAAAGAGAAAAAGATGGGAACAACAGTTAGAAGATGAATGTTAGGGATTTGGAACAGCCATGAGGAATATAGAACACCAGAGGTACTTTTCCACAGGGATTCAACAAGGTAGCTTTGTGGACTGGAGTGCTTAACTCACCACTTCTAAACCTGCATTTCTGGGACAATGTGATCTGAGTTTCAAAAACCATATTTTCTGATGTGTATGTATACACAATGGAATACTAACCATTTTGCCAAAGGAAGGAAATCCTTTACGTGCTATAAATTACAACAACATATGATCCTGGAGGACATTATATTCGGGTGAAATAAACCAGGCACAGAAAGACAAATACTGCATTATGTCACCTATCTGTGGAATCTGAAAAAGTTCCACTCAAAAGTAGGGAGTAGAATGATGGTTACTAGAGGCTGGGGACATGTTGGTCGAAGAACACAAAATTTCAGTTAGATAGGAGGAATAAGTTCAAGACATCTGTTGTAAATCATGGTAACTATTGTTAATATATTATATCCTAGAAAATTGTGAAGAGAGTAGATTTTAAATCTCATCAAAAAAAGTATGTGACATATGCATATATATTAATTAGCTCAATTTAGCCATCCACAATGTATACATATTTCAAAACATGTTATACATGATAAATATATACAGTTTTTGTTGTTTGTCAAAATAAATAAATAAACCAGAGAAAGAAGAATGTTTTATAAAAGCATATTTTCTGATTCTGGCTCTGATACTGACTTCTGTGATATCTGAAGAAAGATTTCTGTGGCAGCAATTCATCTCTAGCTGAAGTACAGAGAAAGGTGAAGTGAGATACCCATTCAAACTAATAATTCCACAGTCCCTTTATCCAATTCAGTCCCAGAACACCATATTGGCAGCCAGGCTTACACCACCCAGATAGAAAATAGGAAGATTCTTCTATGGAGAAACTGTCTAGTGAAATATGAAAGACTAAAAGATAATATTTGAGTGTTTCCCCTGCCCTCTTCCAAAAAGAGCCTGAGTAGCTACTTTCAGCTAAGAGTAGTCAGTCATATAATAATGAATTAAGAGTGGAAGTCTTCTTTGGGGTTCTTGCAAAAGCTTTTGCTCTTTCGATTCAAATATGAGCCTTCTCCTTTGTTCTTTTGTTATTAGAATGCAGGTATAATGACTGGAACTGTTGTACTCATCATGTGACCACAAAGAAAAAGTGCAAGAAAGTACAGAGATGTATCACGGAGCTCCTCAAAGAGTGCCAGAATTGACATTTGCCTAGACTGCTCACTGTACAAGACTCCATACATTTGACATGCTATCACTGGTTTATTTGTGTTGTTACTTGCAGTAGAAAACTTTCCTAACTTACACAACTACTGTCATCACTATACCAGATACTAAGCTAATGAATCATACCCAAAACCTGAAATGTGTCAACACAAGACACAGTATCAAATGGATTTCTACTCCATTCCTTTATCTCATTTTTGCATTTATTTCTTCTTTCTGATGAAATAAGGAATTACTTCTTTCGTGTATGGAACAACATTTGTATCTGGTTTTTAAATATTCCTGAAATATGTAATCAACCTGTCTCTTCTGAGTAACGATAATCATTAGGTGTTGGAGACCTTCAAACTAACAGTAACTAAACCATCTTCTGGTTCTTTTAATATTGAGAAATATTTGAAATTAAAGTGATAGACTCTATATCTTCTAAATATCTTTAAGATGTGCCACCTGTATGAAGCATTTGAAATCATGGAAATAGTCTTTACTGGAATTTGCCATAAAGAAAAATTTTCACATTTAAAAAAAAATAATGTGAGCACCTTTATCCTCAGAAGCCAAAACACTTGAGTGTTAAATAAAAAAAAAAAAAAGCAGAGACTTCAAACTATACTACAAGGCTACAGTAATCAAAACAGCATAGTACTGGTACCAAAACAGAGTTACAGACCAATGGAACAGAACAGAAGCCTCAGAAGTAATACCACACATCTACAAGCATCTGATCTTGGACAAACCTGATGAAAATAAGCAATGGGGAAAAGATTCCCTATTTAACAAATGGTGTTGGGAAAACTGGCTAGCCATATGTAGAAAGCTGAAACTGGATCCCTTCCATACACCTTATACAACAATTAACTCCAGATGGATTAAAGATTTAAACATAAGACCTAACACCATAGAAAGTCTAGAAGAAAACCTAGGCAATACCATTCAGGACATAGGCATAGGCAAGGACTTCATGACCAAAACACCAAAAGCAATGGCAACAAAAGCCAAAATTGATGAATGGGATCTAATTAAACTTAAGAGCTTCTGCACAGCAAAAGAAACTATCAACAGAGTGGACTGGCAAACTACAGAATGGGAGAAAATTTTTGCAATCTACCCATCTGACAATGGGCTAATACCCAGAATCTATTAAAAGGACATGAACTCATCCTTTTCAAATAACTTAAACAAATTTACAAGAAAAAAAACAAACAGCCCCATCAAAAAGTGGACAAAGGATATGAACAGACACCTTTCAAAAGAAGGCATTTATGCATCCAACAAACATATGAAAAAAGGTCATTATTACTGGTCATTAAAGAAATACAAATCAAAACCACATTGAGATACCGTCTCACACCAGTTAGAATGGCAATCATTAAAAAATTTGGAGACAACAGATGCTGGAGAGAATGTGGAGAAATAGAAATGCTTTTACACTGTTGGTGGGAGTGTAAATTAGTTCAACCATTGTGGAAGACAGTGTGGCAATTCCTCAAGGATCTAAAAGTAGAAATACTAATTGACCAGCAATTCCATTACTGGGTATATACCCAAAGGATTATAAATCATTCTACTATAAAGATACGTGCACATGTATGTTCATTGCAGCAGTGTTTACAATAATGAAGACTTGGAACCAACCCAAATGCCCATCAATGATAGACTGGATGAAGAAAATGTGGCACATATACACCATGAAATAATAGGTAGCTGTAAAAAAGGATGAGTTCATGTCCTTTGCAGGGACATGATTGAAGCTGGAAACCATCATTCTCAGCAAACTGACACAAGAACAGAAAACCAAACACCACATGTTCTCACTCATAAGTAGGTGTTGAACAATAAGAATACATGGACACAGGGAGGGGAACATTATATACCAGGGCTTGTTGAAGGGTCGGGGGGGCTAGGGGATGGATAGCTGGGCAGGGGATTGGGGAGGGATAACATTAGGAGAAATACCTAATGTATATGATGGGGGGATGGATGCAGCAAACCACCATGGCATGTGTATACGTATGTAACAATCCTGCACAATCTGCACATGTACCCCAGAACTTAAAGTATAATTTTAAAAAAACAAAGATGTATATTCATGTTGCATTTTTTTGCACCAAACACTAAAAAGCTATACACTCAGCCATGATTTGATCATATTCTTGATTTTCACTATTTCTTTCCAAAGTGAATTAAGAGAAAGAGGTATATTGTTGATCACCAGCAATTCTTTGAAAATAGAGTGGATAAATATGGAGGTAAAACACACTTGTCTTATCAATCCCTCCCCTGATGTAGTGGATGCCCCATTGCTGCTGATCTCTCCACACCTGTCCAAGCTCTAACATGGTTCACGAAATGATCATTAAGTTAGAAAACTCTGAGAATGACAGAGGCATTTAGTGATGAACAGACATAAAGTGATCAGGCACTTCTCCCTCATATATGCAGGAACCATTCATACTCTACACACCAGCACAACCATGGAACTGCCTCTGCTGGGCTACACATGGTTTTTTCAGATTGTATGCTATCGATATTAATCCAATCTACAACAGTATCATTTGATAAAGGGATTTTGCCAACCACTCAGCTGCTTCTCTTCAGGCATAAAATTTGACATTAACTTGTACCAAGTTTTAAAGTTTTCTCAGAAATTATGTATTTTCTATCTGATTTTGCCATAATAAATGTAACTGTGGCAAGCTAAAAGTTTTGTACTCACTACCGTCTTTAGCAACAAAATTCATACATTTCATACTGTAAATCATTAATTTGTATTTATTCTGGACCAGAGAACTCATTCTACCTTCGTTTGTAATTATTTAAAACTTTTCAGACCTTTATTTCTCTATTTGACAAAAGTATGCAACATCATCTAGGGAATGAAGGACAAATAGACTACTGTTACAACAATATCCCATTTTTAGCTATTTATAATGCATCCTATTTTCATTTTTTTCTTGTGCAAAACAATAACAAGTGTAGATTTGCTTGCTCCAGTCCATAAATATGTATGTTCAAAAACTGATATCAAAATCTGAGTACTAGCACCAAAGAATTTCTGTAATTCAAAAATTTTCATTCCTCTAAGAAATACAAATGCAGATTCCATTCTGTGCCAAACACTGAGATTGAAGTGAACAGCATTATGTTAACTAAGACAGCAAGTACAGAAATGAAATGGTTTGATTGACTATATTTCAATGTAAGTTATGATTTAGAAGTTGGATCTTATTTTGAAATTAAACCAACTGAGGATCATTTAGCGCTTATGCTCATGGGACTCTAAATCTTCAGAATGTTGAAGGACATTTGGAGATCATTTAGTGAAACCTGTGACTTTTGTATATCTACAAATCTATGCACTTCTTTAATATCTCACAAGTAATAATGAAAATCCCTCCTGAGGCAGCCAATACAATTTTGGACAAGTGTAATTTTTAGGATATAAAATTAAATATCTGTGTCACCAGTATAAATAGAAAGTATTTCTTTATATAATCATAAATCCATGTCACCCAGTCTAAATATAAAATGTGTCTTCATATAAACATGAGTATCAGTCTCCTTTTCTAATGTTTTATCATTGATCACACTTCAGCCCTCCAAAGGCAATGCACAATACATCACTTCTGCCTTCTACATGGCAACCCTCAAAAAGTTTAAAAATAATAATTATGTCTGGCTTTAGTATTTCCATCTACAGGCTAGTCAGAATTTCTACACTTCCATCATCTAGGTCCTGTCTTCTAAATAATCCAGTCCATCAACATCATACTTAACCCATGGTAATAGAAGTCAGCATCAGATTGCAGGTGTGGTCGTAAATAGGTTAGTAAAGAGGGACTATTGTTTGTCTTTTTCTGAACAAAAAAATCTTTCTATTAATTTCTTATTTCATTGCTCTGAGATATTATATCATACTGTTGACTCATGTTGTGTCTTCGGGTAACTATAACCTTTTTCATGTGTGTGGCTAAGAAGCCACATCTTCTCTAGACTTGTGCAACAGCAACTTTTGAACATGCATATTTCTCCTTCTGTGTGAATATAGAAGAGTACGAACATTCCTCTTAAGTGCAATTCAAATAGTTTCACCCCATCATTCCATCCTCTCAAGATCTGTAAGGATTGCTGGGCACAGTGGCTCACGCCTGTAATCCCAGCACTTTGGGAGGCCGAGGTGGGGAGATCACAAGGTCAGGAGTTCAAGACCAGCCTGACCAACATGGTGAAACCCCGTCTCTATTAAAAATACAAAAATTAGCCAGCCATGGTGGTGAACACCTGTAATCCCAGCTACTCAGGAGGCTAAGGCGGGAGAATCGCTTGAACCTAGAAGGCAGAGGTTGCAGTAAGCCAAGATTATGCCACTGCACTCCAGCCTGGGTGACAGAATGAGACTCCATCTCAAAAAACAAACAAAAAATAAAACCATCTGTCAGGATCCTGATTCTGGCATTGCCTATATATACTACATTGCCAATCTCATGTCATCTGCAAATTTTGCAAACAATCCATTCTTTTCCTATACAATTTACCAATTAAAAAATAATAAACATGATATATGAAACATGCCACAGTAATGTTGTAAAAACAGGTAATGAATATGACAGCACTAATGAAATAGCTATCAAAACATCTCTCCTGGCTAAAACATGAATTTATCAACATTTTCAGAGCAGCTATTCAATCGATACTAACGTGCTTCACCATCCCATCATCCAGTTGTTTTTGCAGTTTTTCTCAAGAAAGGTCATAGGAAATGTTGCCAGAGTCTTGCAAAATTCAGCTCTTCAGGGTCTACTCCATTCCTTGATCAGTAACACTGGAGAAAACTTGGGTTTCTAGATTGTCACAGGGCAAGGTTTTTCATTAAGCTGAAGAGAGAACTAAGGTAATATTTGAGAGTATCAGAAAATTATAATATAGAAAGCAAACTTGATTCATTAAAATAAAAGAAAGAACAAGGTATTTAGAAGGTAGCTCAAAAAAATTCATTGGCCCTGTGGTTTGGCTAAGAAGCCATGCCCTAGGGGGACTTGGAAATAGTGGGCTTTGCCTTCAAAAGATAATGGGCCTGGCCCTAGTGTTTTTATGAAGCAAGGTAGAGAGAAGAGAGCTTGTCAGTTTTGAAAGAGTGTTTTGTGTTCCACGCAGGCTTGCCTGGGAGTGGCATTCAAACTGCAGTGTTGTTCTATAATTAAAAGAGTTTGTCCTGCCTTGTGAATGTCTCATCCCTGTCACCCAGTCTAACTTTTAGCTGACTCCTACAGTCCCTTCCTTTTTACAAAGAAACTCTGTCTAAGCCTGGGCATGGGCCTCTGTGAGTCTAGCTAAGGTATAACCACAGAGAGCGATCTTCATTAGAGAGAGGGAAGGCAGTAGGGAGGAGCTGCCAACTTGCCTCCAGCTACCTCCAGCTACCTCCAGCACTAAGGATACACAACAGAACAAGATAGCTCTAAGGAGCTACCAGGAATCTCACACTCAAAAGACAAGCAGCTGACATAAATAAGAGAAGCAGGCAGGTTTGGCAAATGGAGATTAAGAGCACCGTCTCAGCAGGACAGTAGTGATGCTGTTCCAGCCAACTATTGCCACACAGGGTTGTAGGATCAGAGTTACTAAATCTTCTGCTTGTCCTTAAAAGAAGCCAGAAAACTGTATTTTAGTGAATCTGGTACCACTGAGAACCGAAAACAGCCATATGTAGCACCAGAGCAAGGAACCAGGCAGCTGGCTGCTGAGAGTTTGCTCTAAGCTCTAAGATACAGAAAGAGGTGATGGGAAACTAAAATTTTTCATGCTGTTGACCTGTTTACTGCAGCTCTTCAGGAAAGGAGGAAGCAAAAACCCTGATTAGGACTGCAGAGTGTGTGATTGATGGAAGCATTCCATATTAAGTGTCTTTCCAAAAGTTGAATAAGGTAATTAGAATGCTGAAAAGAAACCCAAACTTCTTAGGGGAAGCAGTGTGGGACAGTTTTCGTTCCTCTCTCTTTAACCCAAATATGGAGGACTCCAAGATGCTGGTCCTTCCTGACTCCTTGATCATTGTGAAGTCAGCAAGTAGAGTCAGCCTGGCGCACTTTCTGCTTCAGCGGGGAATGAGGCTGCTTCACAACTTGAGCCCCTGGACTGACCATCATGTTAGTTCTCTTCTCCCCAAGAAGTTAAAATTTGAAATTTACTTTTGGAATTCAATGCCCTAATTCTTTGCATTATAAAATCTTTTTAATGATAAGAATAAAATCACGTCTTTTGCAGCAAGATAGATGGAATTGGAGGTCATTATCCTTAGTAAGATGACTCCAAAACATAAAGTCAAAAACCACATGTTCTCACTTGTAAGTGAGAGCTAAACAATGGGTACACATAGACATATAAAGCGGAATAACAGACACTGGAGACTCCAAAAGGTTGGAGGGTTGGAGGGGAGTGAGGAATGAAATACTATCTATTGAGTACAGTATGCATTATTGAACTGATGGATACACTAAAAGCCCAGATTTCATCACTGTGCAATATATCCATGTAACACCACTGCACTTTCACCCCTACATTCATAAAAATTAAAAAAACTGCAAACAGAAAATTTTAGAGGATAGTAAAAAATACGATTTTATAATTAAAAGCATATGCTTGTCTTCAATTATATTATTCAATTAATCAGTTTGTGTTAGATCCTGAAGTAGGCTCTGGGGATATAATTATTATCTTAATTTGGGTTCCCTCAAAAGCAGATCCTAAAAGCAAAGGTCCATGTTCTAGTTGTTTAGTAGTTTAGAAGTGGGAAAATGAAAAAAGGAGGCAGACAATAAAAGCAAGCCAGCTACCATGGTGGATGATTGGGATTTAGTTCCACAGGGAGGCTCTGGGAAACATGCATCATAGAGTTATGTTGCCCAAGGAGTGAGGGAGTTGAGATATTTATACACCAACTAATTGTTCTTTTTGGTTAAGGGATTCTAGAGGATATGATGGTGTTAATTTTCCTGCATGAGCAAAGTGGTTTTCCTAGCTTAAAGAAAGTTCTTAGGCAAAGAGACTGATATCTACTGCTGCACCCTGAAGTAGTAAGTCCCTTAAGATATGATAGAATATCAGCACTATCAGCAGCACTCCCAAGTCAGTCAAAGTCCTACCCAACCTACTAAGAGCTTACACAGTTAGTAAGGAGAAATTAGAAAATACACATGATATGATATGTATAATGATGAACGTGCATATATATTTGGATGTTAAACTTTCTGAGACCTTTTCAGTATAAGTATTCTATATTCATCTAAAAATATTCATGATAAAACCATAGCTAGTATTGTTTTGATATTTACTGTTTATCGAGCAAGTTCCTTGGTCCTAGCCTTCTTCTATGAAGTGTTAAATTCACAGAGTATTTTTCTTTCTGTGATTAATATTCTTTTATTCCTCACCCATTTCTAATTATATCACTCTGCTGTATTTTGTGAACCATTTTAAGCCACCATGAACCCTCCTCTGGATCAGAGAAAGAGATTGCTTAGTGAGCAAATGAAAGAAAAGAGGACTGAGAAAAAGGAAAAAGAGAAAATAGAATAAAACACATAATTTTTATATTGGATGCAGTAGCCTTTTGAGAAGCAAAATGGATTTGATACAATCTAACTTTTCTTTCCACTGATATTATATATGGCTCCCTGCATTGGTAAGGAGATCGAGAATTCTTGTTGCAGCAAAATATTTGTTCTCCCTAAGAGGGCCTCTGAAATCAATGAAGTAAATGATAGCTGGCCCTGTTGAAGGAGCTGATAAGAAAGTTCATACTAAGTAAAAAGAATTTTAGAAAACTTTACAAAGCTGATCAAATGGACATGTATCCTAGGCCATTTATCTAAAATGCTCTGGTTAAGAATAGTATGTATAAAGAAAAATGCTTTGGGGAGTGCTGAAAATGGTCTCAAGAATCCAGAAAGCATGGTGATTGCAATAATAACAGAGAAGCTTAGGTGGTGAGCTATATTCTCTTTCGGGGACCATCTTGATATACTAGGATACCTGGGGACCTCTTAATGGATATGAGGTTTCTACGTGGAGAACATTAGCAGGACCAATTCAAGGCATGTGCCTATTTGTCAACAATGGTGTAATTTTTTTTTTTTTTTGCAAAGTTTTGTGGGACTGTCAGACAATAGTGATTACAAAGAGAGGTAGAACTACATAGTGAAAAGGGAATACCAGCTCAGTGAAAAGACAAGTTTGAACCCAGCACCACCACCTTGCAGTAGCTTGGTGACTTGCCCCAAGTCATTTAATCTTTCTAAACCTCATGTCTCAATCTACAAAATGGAGCTAATATTAATTCCTAGAATTAGCAGATATTAATAACACATGATGACAACGATAATTGAATGAGATAAAGCGTGCATACAAATAATGGTTATTTAGGTATGTTCCACTGTCAATCAGTTGAAGGATGCTTCATTTGGTGTCTTAACATGATTTTTATCAGAGAATGTAAGAAGATTTTGGATTATAATCGCTTTTTCATAGCATCCCTATCTCAACTCTATCCCTACCAAATCTATACAGTTTTAATAAATAAAAATTGATTTAGAAATAGCGGTCTCTCTCACCATTGTAACACTGTGGTTTCTAATATCATGAATCTAGTAAAGAGTATTGGCATCTGAAATTCCTCTTATGTGAGAAGAGATATTTCTTTCCTGTCATCTCTACATGATAAACAATATGTGCTTATTGTTGGTTTTTCATTTCTGTTGTATTGCAATAAACAAAGTGTGTGATCTCTAATTCTGCCTCAACCTGGGGCGTTCTTTTGTTATCGAACAAGATGCCTGCCCTGGTGTGGCCTTATAAAGACCCTGAGCCTCTGTGGCTATATGTACACTACTTGACTGCTTGTATGTGCCAGAATAATACATACACTCAGGACACTGAATACATGTACAACTCCATTCAAAAACAATTCATCAAGTTAACAGTCCTTGAGTTACACATATGCCACTATTTTTCCATGACCAAGTTGCTTCAGTTTGAATTAATCATATATTAAGTACGTCCTCATAAACAAGATTTTTATGCTTAAGCTTGTTGGCTTCCTACTTAACTTTTCAAAACACATCCATAACACTCTATGTTGGGCCTATAATCCTAATTCAGTTGGAGTCCACTGTGAGGATTTATTGATTGCTTACTTTGAAAACACTAAGGCAGAATCAGAAAGGCAGGAAAATTTCCCACACAATTCTGATTACATAAAATAAGATAGCAAGAGGGAGAGAAAGGCTCCAAACCTATTTATTAATTATTGGCTAATAAAATTTTTAAAATGTGACTGCTGAAGTAAACCCCACTGGCAGATGCCAGGTCAGCTCTGCTATTGACACACTGTCAAGGCAGACAGCTCTGCCAAGTCCACTGGTGTCTTTGGCACCAGGTGAGCTATTCCTCCATCAGTATGCTGCATGTGAGAAGCTAGAAATAAAAAGCAAATACATTAACTGGATAACTGCATTCAATAAATCATGGTCTTCAGCATTTAATTAGATAGTTTGTAAGAACACATTAACCAAAATAAGTCTCAATGTGTATGTAAAGAATATATTTAGATCAGTAGCAACTAACTCACTCTATCCATAACAAATACCATTAGAAACCACAGCCATAGTGGTTTCTTTAGAGTCCAAGAAATGTCATTCTTATGTCCAAATATGATTAGAAAGTTACACTAAACATTGATGAGGGTACAGGACACTTCCCAAACTCCGGTTGAGAGAGAAAGGAAGAAGTACTCCTAGGAATTTTATCCCTCATGAGCTTGTCAAAATCCTACAGTGATATTTTGGAAATGCCTTACAAGTTAAAAGCATATATTCTTTACCAATAACTTCTGTAGAAAAAGATAAAATATATTCTGATTGTCAACTATGCAAAATGCCTGTGGATCGAAGTAGAAGATGAATGAATGTGCTAGTTCAATAATTTTTAACTTTAATAATTAGATTTTAATGCTTGTTCTTCGAATATTTTATTAGTAGAATCACTAGAATGTACAAGAAATAGAGGTACATATTGAAAAAGTTGTAGCAAAAGCAGTACATTGCAGAAGAGTATTCTCTCTGTAAAAGAGCTGATAAGAGAATGACATGGGTGTGGAATGGCCTATGACCAAGTTTGTTGAATTTAGATCTGGCACACAAATCTCCATTTTTATCCAAGACCCCAATGTTTGGATCAAGATGTAACTTCTTATAAATGTCCTAAGCAAGTGTGTCTTTCAATAACACTTTCCAATTTGTGGTCCATATCCTTCAGCTGAAGGCAGGAGGGATGCCTTTCCTCTCAGTGGACGTCAAAGTTCAGTCCAGAGCTGATTCTTAGATCGTAAGATTTAAGTTAAAGAGATAAATCTAAAATAGATCCCTTGGCCTAAGTGACCTACTGTATCAGTCTACCACTTGAATTTTCTAGAAAATTTTTCATATCTAAACTACTTTCCAGTCCTTCCAGAGAAGTAAAAAGGACCATTGGAACACACAAACCTCACATTTGGCTTCAGCCGTTCAGGTCTACCCCTGCCAAGCCTATTGTTTTCAGTATGAATATTCATATATTCCCCTCTTCTCAATTATATTGAGCCAGGCACCTGCTATGTGGGTCTAGCCATCATCAGAGGAAAGAGGACCTGCCCACATTTGCCAGCTTGGACGAAGATGTTTTCATTCCCTTTTAATAGGCAGTAAATCCCTCCTGTATGCAATATTGGAGCCAGGATAAAACAAAGAATGACTATAAATTAATTTTTTAGAAAAATGATAATATATCTTATTTTTCCTATCTCCCCTCACTTTGGAGTTTGCATTCATCTTCCCTAAGGTATGTTTTTGCCTAAATGGTTTTCTTCATTTCCACTGCCATGTATCAATCTTCCAATTCTAAGACAACTGATATGCTTTATTTTCTGGGAACAGCCTATTTTCACATATAATATTAACAAAGCTAACATTAATTGACAGTTTACCATGTTCCAGGCACTGTGCCAGGTTCTATTAAATGCATATCTCATTCAACAATCATGACTCTATGAGGTATGTTCTATTATTATTCCCAGGTTACAGATGGAATCAGAGGCTTGGAGAGGAGAAATAACTTGTGAATGGTCACACAGATTGTTAGTGAGGTAGGATAATTTAAACCGGGTCTACCTTACTCCAAAGCCTATTCAAGCTTCTAGTACGGCTGTTTGAAGCCTTAATGACATAATTCACAAGGAAAAGCATTAAGAAAGTACAATAAAGGACAGATTCTGGGCCTATACTTTAGTATTTATTGACTGTTGATTTAAGTAATATGAGAAACTGCCAAGGGCAGAAAAAGTAAAATATGTTAATATCCAAACAGGCAACATCATGTGGCCTTCTTAGTTGAGAGGGGAGACTTCAGGTAACAATTTTGTGTATCGTCAGATCCGTGAATAAAACCACAACAACCCGCACTACTCAGTGAAGCCATTCACAATCCCCAGCTGTGCGTCAGCCTCCAGAAGAACAGCACATTCCCTTTTCTGGTTTTTTGATAATCTCTCAACCTCTTTGGGTAAAAATGAAATCATCAAAAGCAGAAATTCCAGCATCATCTGGTTATTCACTAATTTATTCATGGAGTGCATTATGGAAAGCCCTGAAGATAAGACAAGATTCTGACCACACAGAATTTGCTGTCCAGAAGGATAGTTAGACCCATGAAGGAAACCTTGCCTCAGCAGGTGATAAGTGTGCAAAGTGCAGGAAAGGCAGCAAAATAGAGTGACCACCTGTGGCTGCATCATAAAACATGGCAGTAGAACATTTGGAAAACATCACTGTATTTTCATTTCTATTTTTCCTGTCAATTAAAAAAAAACGAATAGTAACTCTATAGGTTTCTTGGTCCAGTGAAGAGACATATCATCTGATACCAAACATTTTCCTGTAGGTAATGATTTTCTGTTCATTCCATCCTATGGCAAGGATCATATCAGCCTATGTATGTAACTCTGCCCCATGGAATGGTGGGAGCCAAGGCCAAGTCTTGCTAACTCAGTGAAATTCTCTCAAGTGAGGCTATGTAAATAAAAAGAGAATTGTTGCCCCTGAGTTCAGTACCACAGATTTCCTTTTCCACACAGGAGAAGTGACCGTCTCCCGTTTACCACTTTTGGGTCAGTTTTCCAAAATCATCACTGTTGCCAAGTTTTCTTATTCTTGGGCTCTGGACACAACAGTTCCTATTGTCCAGCAGAGTCCACATTCCCTCTGATCCTCTATCAAATGGCCAAACCTTACCCAACAAACCATTTTCCCACTTCATTCAAGTTGGTTTCCTCAGTGGGTCACAAAATTGCCACGTATATTCCTGCTTCTGTGATTTTTTTCTGGCTTTCTCCCTCACTTGGAAGGCCAAGACTCTCTCTGTCTCTCCAGCCTTCAGGTTCTTCCCATGTAAAGCCTTTCTTAATGACTTCAGCTCTCTCCTGAATGGTAACATAACACTTTGGGCTCTATCAGAAAAATTAAGTGTTTGATTAAATTGGATCTTGTATGGTTCTCTAACCATTCTTTGCATATATGTTTAAATGTCACCTCTATGACAGCAAGAATTGTGTCTCATATACAAAGGGACCACCTAATCTATCACCCAAACTGAGAGTAAAAGAAGGTATTAATAATTGCTATTGGATTTTAGACATAATTAAGGAGTGTCCCTGGAAAGCCAGAACTAATGGTCACTCTATTTCATTTGTATCCATCACAGTCCTTGGTATAGAACCCAGGTCAGTAATTACTTGACTTAGATTGCTGTGCTGCTTTCCAAAGGACAAACAGAATTTTACCTATAAATCTTTGGAGTAATATTTTGGTTACATAATTGTATCATGGTAATTGCTGTCAGCTTTAAATAACTGAAACACAGAAATTAAGAGGGAAATGGTTAATATTTTAAGTTGTGGATGCCAAAGGGAAGGAATTATAAGGAAATTTGCATATTAACCAGTGTAACTTTATTCTGCAGGTGGCAGAGCACCACTGATGACTTTTAAGTAGTAGGGTAATTTGGTGTGTGAATGTGTGGGTTTGAAATGGTGAAGGATAAACTTGGAAAATCTGAGAATGGCCGCAAAGAGACATTGGACAATGGTTACCATCATCTAACTAAGAAATGATGAGGGCTTGAACTTGGCCAGTGTCATGAGACAACACAGACTTCAGAGATTTTTTTCAGTTACCATATAGGGGATAAAAGAGAAGAAATCAAGTTGACTAAGTTTAGGGACTTCTAGGAAACTCAGTGGACATAACCACACTAATAAAATTTGCCTCACAAAAATATCGCAGAATGCAGAAGAACCAGACATCTAAGATGTTCCTCCATGTGTTGTCTTCTCAGCAAGCTCATTTTTATCAGTTCCTAGAATCAGTAATGTGGGTCTAGGATCAGGTATCTCATTACACATGGTTTTTCTGGAATGAGAAAAGCATATTTATCCATTTGATGATTCAGGCTTATTTCATGATTAACTTTGCTTATCCAAGTTAGAAATCTCCCACTTTTTTATTGCAGAATCAGCAATGGGTTCTGTGATGTTTAGTTGTCATTCTTTTCTGATATCATTAGAACAATGAATGAATACATAAGGGAACGCCGTTATACATGCAATGTCTATTATAGTATCTGGTCCTGAATGAATGAATAAATGCTCAGTCATTTAAAGAGCAATTTTATGTGTCTAAGCTGACTGATATAAATATAACCTGCTAATATATCCTCGGTGAGAAATAGAATCAAAAATTCAATTTGAATGTTTGACATATAGAAAAAAACTGTTAATTGGAATGTTCAATTAATGTTCAGCTTATGGTATAATTTCAGGTCTCCCAACTTCACTTTTTAGAATCTTCTAGTTTTTATAAACAACTTCTATACAAAATTTCCAGATCAAATTATAATTTTAATTAGTATTTTAAATGAGCATTTATCCATTAAACCAATATTATTTTGTACAATTGCATCTTGAAGTCAATTTTCTCTTGCCTCCAATAAAGAGGAAACAACATAGATATGTCTGCACTTTTCTGAGCAAAGTCATGTATTCCTCACCAAATTAGTTCCTAAGTCACTTCATCCTGTTGAAATCCGTAACCACAGGGAAAGAAGGAAGTCTTTGGCCAGCTATCCCATAAGGTGGCCCTGGAAAAAACAGTCTTTAGCAGAAGAAAAAATCACTGCATTTCAAGAAAATCCTGGTTTAACAAAAGGCAAAGTTAGCCCTCCAACTTTCCTAAGTGGAGTCTATTCCAATATAACTGGAGTTAAGCATGATCCCTGCAGGTAGACAAAATAGATAACCAATATCATTTCAAGAGTTCTAGAAAGATTCTTCTGTCCAAAAATAATCTCCACCCACTGCTGGGTAGTGCCTCTGAGAGTATGGAGTTTCTTAAAACATAACTAAAAACAATGCTTTACATGTGTATAACCCAGTAAAAGATAACTTTTTCAAAATGCATGCCAATGCATAGATGGCTCATATAATACTTTATCTTGAGAGTACCCTTAATAAGGAGGAAAAAGGAATGCCTTCCTATTCAAAGGCTACCCATGCTTTAAGACATAGCTCTAATTCTATTAGGTTGTTGCAAAAGTAATTGCGGTTCTTGTGGCAAGAACCGCACAAGAACTGCAATTACTTTTGCACCAACCTAAGAGTCTGCATAAAGCCTTATTCTGAAAAGTAATGGTTCAAATGCCTACCCTCATCATATGCTGCCCACTGTTATTGTGTGTTTATATTACTCCTGCATAAGAATATAAACTCTGAGCATTTGATGGAATGTTATAACTCCTTGTATTCCCCAAGACCCTAGCTCAGTGTCTTATTGATCTAATTAGTGCTCAATAATAGTTACAAACACATAGAACTTTACAGTAGAGCACTAGCTCTATGGTCTGATTTTTTAATTGTGATCAGAAAACGACCTCATAAAGTCGAGCAGTGTTTATTGTAATTTTAAGATTAAGCTGCCAGGGTTTATAGCAGTTAAATAACTTATTCAACTTACACAGCCAGCAAATGGCACAAGCAGAATTCAAGTCCAGGAAGTCTGACTCCAAAGTCCATGTCTATAACTCCCACACTATACTGTCTCTATGAGCATTTGTTAAAGCAGAGAAAAGAGCACAAGAGTATCAGGTACTTAGTGTCACGGAGAGTTCAGAAAGGAGAAACTAATTGTGATGAAAATCAGATAATTTCACCTCAAAGTTCTATTAAAAGCTGTTTCTACCCAGAATCACAGGCCCAAAGATTTCAATCTGTCCAGTAAGTGTGTCTTTCTCACTTACAATAAGGAAAGGGAGGCTGTCTTATGCATGTGTCGTAGAGAAAGAAATCTTGAAACATTGCTTCCAAATGAGCGGCTTCTAAAGGAAGAAAGAAAACAAGCAGTCCAGGTGATATTTTTGGATGTGTACATATTGAAGGAATGCTCAATTGTCTAAATGACTTTGTTTTCAATTTTTAACCATGCCACATAACACATCTTTTTACACAAGCAGTTGATGCCCTGCCCATCTATAGACACAAAATCTGGAAAACTAAGTAAATGAAACAAATTCTTAGTAATTCCTCAAGATCAGAAGAGGAAGTAGAAGTGATATGCCCCTGGAAAGTCAGATTGGATCCTTGCATAGGGACAATTTGCTGACATATTTATGGAGGCCAAATATCGAGGAACTATATGCCTTATCATGTGGGACCTGCCACTTTTGCCTAAAGGAATCCTGAACTCCATAGGTTTGATGCTGCTGCTGAGAATAACACAAAAATGTTAATGAGGCGAATAGTATCAAACTAAGCCACTTGATTCTGGAAGAAAGATGACCCCCCACCCCCCCGCAAAGAAAACTTCAGTTTGGTTTGAGAAGCATGTGGGAAGTCTAACAGAAAGTCCTTCCACCTTCACTACTGTATTGTTCCTTTATCCCCATTCCACCTCATACCACAAAAAGTCTATCTCCATTACACCAGATTTCTCTTTCAGACTACTCCCCTGCTAAAGACTAACTCCCATGTCTGTATCCCCATTGTTTTATTCCTTTGTCTAGCCTGTTTAAAACAAATGATGGTAAATTATATAATCCATTTCCATCATCAACCATAACAAACAAAAAATTGGGTATCTTCCCAGCAGTTTTCAAGCTTTTTATCCCCTCCAACTCCTTATTGTGCACTGTTGTTTTTTATTATTAACAGGAAAATTATTCAAAAAGAAGAAAAGCTTATTTTAGTTAATAATATATTGAGGAGCCAATTTCTGGCTTCAGCCTCCAGAATAATGAGCAAATCTGAACTGGCCCAGCTCCAGTCAAACCAAAACAAAGCCACAGGAGTGAAAAACTTATTAGAAAGGGAGTTGTTATTACCCAAAACGAAGGTTTGTTTGGAGAGCAGCAATTCAAAAGTGTGAGATATAAGAAGGTAGAACTTTATTAAACTGAGGTAGACAAATAATCCCAATCTTAGGTTTACTTATAAGAAGAAAAATATCTCTAATAAGGCATAAACTTCACCAGATAAGATCAACAGAGTCAAAGAACAGACTTTAGGACTACAGTATCAGAAATGATGTATTGACTACATACTAGCAACCACATTTTATAGATGCCAATACTGCAGCTGTTCCAAATGCCATCCTAGAAGGTAAGTAGGACTGACCTGGCTTAGCCCTGCCCTGGATGAGGGCACTTTTCTGAGAATAAGAACCATTTTTTCTGCTTATTTTTGCTAGCATCCCAATGCACTGGGTGTCACAAAGGCAGCTAGTCTGTGACAGACTAAAATTCAATCCCAGGCATTCTGATTTCAATGTTCCTAGCCTGGTAACCTCTGAGTGTCATGGTTTCTTCAACTGCTAAATGAAAATGGTAATATTAGCTCCCTAAATTGATTATTATAAGGATTAAATTATTTAAACTACATAAAGGACTTAGATGGTGCCAGATACATTGTAAGTACTTGATAAATATCAACTACTAGTTTTTTTCCCGAACAAAATAAGACCTCCCAAAGCTTTATTGCGATCAAGACGCAGTCTTAGATTCCCAGGGAGTTCTACTGGATCCAAGACGAATTCCATTACCTGAATGGCTTAAAACAAATACAGGAGAAAGGGCTATTCTGCCAACTTCCACCCTATTGCCCAAATCTCCTATTCCAGTGTGAAGAATTGGAATAGGTTTAATAAGAAACAGAAGAAAGCTCAAAAGACACTGTAATTATCTGGACAAGATTATTTTTCATACTCGCCATTAAAAGTTGGCCTCTAGAAATGTGACTCAATTTTTTTTTATTTCAAATTTGACCAATCCATAGATAGAGGAAGAGAGTAGGGAAGCTAGGAGATTCTGTAGGGCAATATCTTCTTTTTATGACTGATGAGGGCAATACCATTCACACATCATCCAAACAAGAAATCATAGACTAAGGAGTCTTCAGTTCCTCATTTCCTCTCACTTGCAAAAAGCAAATGATACTTAATATTTCTCTGCCTGTGCAACTAATATTCTAGTTCAGACCTTTAGTATTCATTTCCTGATCTTCTGATTAGTCATCCTGGAAGTAATCTCTTTACTCCCCAATCCAAATTCTAGAGGAGCGTACAGTTAATGTGTCTGACTCCAAAAATAGCCACCAATACTTTGCCGTGCAGTTCCATACATCAAGAGACAGAGTCAGCTGGGCTCAGTTGCTCAGGCCTGTAATCTCAGCACTTTGGGAGGCTGAGGCGGGCAGATCACGAGATCAGGAGATAGAGATCATCCTGGCTAACACGGTGAAACCCCGTCTCTACTAAAAATAAAAAATAAAAATTAGCTGGGCATCGTGGCACACACTGTTAATCCCAACTACTCGGGAGGCTGAAGCAGGAGAATCCCTTGAACTTGGGAAGCAGAGGTTGCAATGAGCCAAGATCGTGCCATTGCACTCCAGCCTGGGCAACAGAGCGAGACTCCATCTCAAAAAAAAGAAAAAGAAAAGAGAGACAGAGTCTATTTCTTCACTCAGGGATTGCTATGGGAATCAGGAAAAGCCTAGTGAATTCCTCTGGTCAATAGAGAGCAAGAGAAATGATATCGTATAAGTTCCAAGTCTAGGCCTCAAAAAGCCCTGCAGCCCCTGCTCTTGCTGTTTTTATAACCTCATCCCTGCATGTAAAAACCCCAGGCTAGTCTGTGGCATAATGAAGGATTTGTGGCCTAGTGTCCCTGACACCCTGACAGGGTCCAGTTATCCTAGACACTTCAGCTGCCAACTCAACCTACCAGCTGGCTACACATATAATAGAGAATCTAGCAGGATTAGCTGAGCTGCTCCAGACAAAAAGAATTGGCCAACTGACCCAAAGAAGAACTAAATAGTGATTGCTTCGAGCCACTACATTTTCAGGTAGTTTGCTATTCAGCAAAGAAGATTCCATTTAATACAGCTTTCATTTAATCTTTAAAAATTGCAAGTAAAAATATCATTTAACATAGAAGCAACAAACATAAAAAAGAAATTATAGGAAATAAAGATTAATAGAAACACTTTTATAATTAGAAGATTTTAATCTCCACTTCTCAGTCCATGAAAGCTAAGTGGAAAAAAATATAAAGATATAAACTACCTAAATAATGTAATTATAATGTAGACTTAATATTTATTGAACTATCTGCCTCGAAAATAGAGAATAGCCCTTTTAAGGCAATAAAAGTAGAAATTAAATACAAAACCAAGTAACAGAAAGATCTTTTACCTGGAAATTTAAAACTAACAAGTAAAATTTCCAGAAAGTAACAATAATATTAATACTATTCTAAGGTCTGTAAACCGCAGGTATAAAACACTGTTTAGAAAAAAAAAAAAATGACATTTAAACTTATGTCACCAAGATGGCTGACTAGACTCAATCAGGAAGAACATCTTCCACCTAGGGACCAAGACATCAGGAAAACTGGTGCACTCCTAACAGATCCTCAGAGTGAAAGCACTGAGGGTGGATGGAGAGAAGACACAGATGCTGGGTTGAAAGGGGTGGAAGCTGAGAACCCTGACCAGGACTATCATGTGCTGGAATTTCTTCCTGGCCCACAATGACTCCTGGGGAAGAGGTGAGTTGAACTGGCAAGGAGCGACCTGCTCTCACCATAGTCCTCTGGAATCCTGGCAGGAGGAGACCCCTTGGCCACCACAGACACTTGAGTTGGCAGGGAGAACTACTTAGACACGTGGTAGGAGCAGAACTCCAGCTGGTGCAGAGCAGAGAGGGTCTGGTGTGAGAATGGCTACAGTGGAGCACAGCCAGGGATACTCATTCCCCTAGGCTGGACTTTGTCCACAGGAGACTTTTAGTCTTAAGGGAAAAGTTGGACCTGAATTCTGCAGGGTGGTCCTGTCTGTGAGATGGAGCCAGTCTGAACTGAGCACCTGTCAGTCTGCTGGCTTCTCCCAGAGCCCCAGCTTGGCCCTGTCTGCTTGCAGTGCAGCCTCCAGGTACTTCCTGGAGGTCCACATCATAGCTCCTGTGCTGGCAGACCATACCTGACAAGTAGAGTATACCAGCAGAGAAGCCCCCATGGACACACACCAGCCCACCCATGCCTTCCCTGTACTTCAGCCTCCCACCTGCCACTTTGCCTGCATACACTAGACCATGGCCACTCCCAACATCACTTGCCCAGCATGGCCGTGCACCAGTGCACCTTACCTTTCCTTCCCCACCAGCGCATATGTGTAGTCCATCCAACCATGTCTTTGCTGCCAGTGTGAGAGCCCCAGTCCCCTTGCCACACTACCATTGTTGTCAGTGTTGGCAGGCAGGGACCCCATCAGCCCTGCCCCCACTAGCACCCCCCCTGCCCCACCAGCACCCTGCTCCTGTGCTAACACTGTTGCCAGCACAAAACTAGGCACAGAGAACAGTAAAGCCACCCTGGCTCTGAGCAGCCACTGCTACTGACAGGAATGTGCACATAGTACACACTAGCTCCTGCTCCCCCTAGCACCCTGACTCCATGCTAACATCATCATCAGCAAGAATGCACACATGGTTACGCGCGAAGGGGAGGACACAACCCCAACCATGTTGCTAGTGCAACTACTGCTAACACTCATGTGAAAGTCAGTACCCCAGTACCTGCTAGCACCTTGCCCCAGCTGATGAGTGTGCAGTTCACTGCATTGCCATTGCTGCTGCTGCTGGTACATGTGAATGAGGACAGATTCCACTGCCACCGGCCTATGAAGTACTTTTGTTGGCAACACTCATCTGAATGTTGTGACCAGCAGCCTGTGATCACCTGGGAGCCTCCAAAGGAGCAGATTTCTAACCTCAAGGAGCCAGAGAATAAAGCTGGGCTTGATGCCAGCCCCCTAGAGTTAGAGAATGTGGCCTAGGAGTCCTAAGCTGAGCCTTGGCCCCCTAAAATATTCCAATAACAAAGCCAGTCAACTGAATTCTCCTTACAACACAAACTCCCAAGGTTATCAAATAGGATTACAAAAAAACCCCAGCAACTTCAAAGATTGAAGGAATATTAGCCCACAAAGATGAGAAAGAACCAGCACAATAATTCTGACAACTCAAAAAACCAGAGTGCCTTCTTTCCTCCAAACAATTGCACCAGTATTCTAGCAAAGGTTCTTAGCCAGGCTGAGATGGCTGAAAAGATAAAAATTCAATCATGAATATGGAATATGGTTGGGAATGAAGATCACTGAGGTTCAGGAAAATGTTGAAACCCAATCTAAGGAAGCTAAGTATCATAATAAAGTGAAAAAGGAGATAACAGACAAAATAGCCAGTAAAGAAAAGAATGTAACTGACCTAATAGAGCTGAAAACTATACTACAAGAACTTGATAATACAATCACAAGTATTAACAGAACAATAGACCAAGATGAAGAAAAAAAATCTTAAAAAGATTGAAGACTGGCTTTCTGAAATAAGGCAGTCAGACAAAAATAAAGAGAACAGAATGAAAATGGACAAACAGAATCTCTGAGAAATATGAAATTATGTAAAGAGACCAAATTTATGACTCACTGGTATCCCTCAAAGAGATGAGGAAAATGGATGCAACTTGAAAAACATATTTCAGGATATTATCCATGAGAACTTCTTCAACATAGCTAGAATGGCGAACATTCAAGTTCAGAAAATTTAGAGAACCCTCACAAAATACTTTACAAGATCATCATGAAGACATATAATCATCAGAAACTCCAAGCTTGAAATGAAAGAAAAAATGTTAAAGGCAGCAAGAGAGAAAGGACAGGTCACATAGAAAGGGAAGCCTATGAGGCTAACAGTAGATGTCTCAGTAGAAACCCTACAAGCCAGAAAAGACTGGGGGCCTATATTCCACATTCTTAAAGAAAAGAAATTCCAACAAAAAATGTCACATCCAGTAAGACTAAGCTTCATAAGCAAAGGAGAAATAAAATCTTTTTCGAATGCACAAACACTGAAGGAATTTGTTACCACCAGACCTGCCTTACAAGAGCTCCTAAAAAAAGTGCTAAATATGAAGAGGGAAGACTGTTATCAGCCACTATAAAAACACACAAATATACAAATCACTGAGATGATAAAGCAACCACACAAACAAGCTGACATAGTAACCAGCTAATAACACATGACAGGATCAAATCCACACGTATCAATACTAAACTTGAAAGTAAATGGGATAAATACCCTGATTCAAAGGCACAGAGTGGCAAGCTGGATAAAACAAACAACACCCAACCATATATTGTCTTCAAGAGATCCATCTCACATGCAATGGCACACATAGACTCAAAAATAAATGGATGGAGAAAAATCTACCAATGAAGAAGAAAACAGAAAAAATAAGGGTTGCAATCCTAATTTCAGACAAAACAGACTTTAAATCAACAAATCTCAAAAAAGACAAAGAAGAATATTACAAATGATAAATGGTTCAATTCAACAAGAAGACCTAACCATCCTGAATACATATGCACCCAACATAGAAGCACCCAGATTCATAAAGCAAGTTCTTAGAGACCTTCAAAGAGACTTAAACTCCCACGCAATAACAGTGGGAGACCTCAGCACCCCATTGACAGTATTAGACAGGTCACTGAGGCAGAAAGTTAACAACGATATTCTGGACCTGACTAACACTGGGCTAAATGGATCTAATAGACATCTACAGAACTCTCCACCCAAAAAAAGTAGCATATACGTTCTTCTCATTGCCACATTGCACATACCAAAAGCAACCACATAATCAGACAAAAAACAATCCTCGACAAATGCAAAAGAACCAAGATCATACCAAACAGTCTTTCAGACCATAGGGCAATAAAAACAAAATTCATGACTAAAAAAGTAGCTCAAAACTATACAATTACATGGAAATTTAAAAACCTGTTCCTGAATGACTTTTGGATAAATAATGAGATTAAGGCACAAATCAAGAAGTTCTTTGAAATTAATGAGAACAAAGATACAACATACCAAAATCTCTGTGGCACAGCTAAGGCAGTGTTAAAAGGAAAATTTATGATATTAAATGCCTATATCAAAAAGTTGGAAAGATCTCAAGTTGACAAGCTAATATCACAACTAAGAGAACCAGAGAAGTAAGAGCAAACCAACCCCAAAGCTAGCAGAAGACAAGGAATATCCAAAATCAGAGCTTAACCAAAAAATAGTGAGACGCACACAAAAAAATGCATTCAAAAGCTCAACAAAGGCAGGAGTTGGTTTATTAAAAACAATAGTAAGATAGATAGACTGCTAGCTAGACTAATAAAGAATAAAAGAGAGAAGATTCAAATAAACACAATTAGAAATGACAAAGGAGATAATACCACTCACCCCACAGAAATACAAATAACCATCAAAGAATATTATGAACACCTCTATGAACACAAACTACAGAATCTAGAGGAAATGGATAAATTCCTGAACACATAAACTGTTCCATAAGACTGAACCACGAAGAAACTGAATTCCTGAACAGACCAATAATGAGCTCCAAAATTGAATCAGTAATAAATGGCCTCCCAACCAAAAAAGCCCAGGACCAGATGGAATCACAGCTGAATTTTACCAGATGTACAAAAGAGCTGGTACCATTTCTACTGAAACTATTCCAAAACATTGAGAAGGGAAGGGACTCCTCCCCAACTCATTCAATAAGGTCACCATCATTCTGATACCAAAGCCTGGCAGAAACACAACCAATAAAAAGAAACTAAAGGCCAAAATCCTTGTGAACACTGATGCAAAAATCCTCAACATAGTATTAGCAAACTGAATTCAGCAACACATCATAAAGCTAATCTGCTATAGTCAAGTAGGCTTTATTCCTGGGATGCAAGGTTGGCATAACATACACAAATCAATAAATGTGATTCAACATATAAACAGAACTAACAATAAAAGCCACATGATTATCTCAATAAATGCAGAAAAGGCTTTCAATAAAATTCAACATCCCTTTAGGTTAAAAACTCTCAATAAACTAGGTATTGAAAGGACATACCTCAAGATAATAAGAACCACATATGACAAACCCACAGTCAACATCATACTAAATGGGCAAAACCTGGAAGCATTTTTCTGGAAAACTGGCACCAGACAAAGATGCTCTCTCTCACCACTCCTGTTCAACATAGTACTGGAAGTCCTGGCCAGATCAATCAGACAAGAGAAAGAAATAAAGAGCATCCAAAGGGGAAGGGAAGAAGTTAGCCTATCCCTGTTTGCAGATGACATGATTCTATAACTAGAAAATCCCAAAGTCTCAGCCCAAAGCTCCAAAGACTGACAAACAACTTCAGCCAAGTCTCAGAATGTATAATCAACACACAAAAATCACTAACATTCCTATACACCAACAACAGTCAAACTGAGAGCCAGAGCAGGAATGTAATCCCATTCAAAATTGCCCCAAAGAAAATAAAATATCTAGAAATACAGCTAACCAGGGAGGTGAAAGATCTCTCCAATAGGAACTACAAACTCAAGGAAATGAGAGATGACACAAAAAAATGGAAAAACATTCCATGCTCATGGATAGGAAGAATCAATATTATTAAAATGGCCATGCTGCCCAAAGAAATTTACATATTCAATGCTATTCCTATCAAACTACCAATGACACTCTTTACAGAACCAGAAAAAAAAAACTATTCTAAAATTCATATAGAAGAAATAAAAAGGCCTGAATAGCCAAGGCTATCCTTTAAAAACAAAGAATGAAGCAGGAGGCATCAAGTTACCTGACTTCAAACTATACTACAGGACTACAGTAACCAAAACTGCATGGCAGTGGTACAAAAATAGACACAGAGGCCAATGGAACATAATAGAGAGCCCAGAAATAAGGCTGTACACCTACCACTATCTGATCTTTAACAAAGCTGAAAAAATCAAACAATTGAATGGGGAAAGGACTCTTTATTCAATAAATAATTGAATAAAGGATAATTGACTAGCCACATGCAGAAGATTGAAACTGAACCCTTTTCATACACCGTATACAACTCAGAATGGGTTAAATGCTTAAATGTAAAACCCAAAACTAAAAACCCTGAAAGACAACCCAGACAATACCATTCTGGATATACGAATGGGCAAAGATTTCATGATGAAGACATCAAAAGCGTTTATGACATAAGCAGAAATTGACAAATGGGATCTAATTAAGCTAAAGAGCTCCTGCACAGCAAAAGGAACTATCAGCAGAGTAAACAGATCATCTACATAATTGGAGAAAGTATTTGCAAACTCTGCATCTGACAAAGGTGTAATAATCAGCATCTATCAAAAACTCACACAAATTTAGATTTAAAAACACTTTATTTAAAGGTGGGCAAAGAACAAAAACAGGCACTTTTCAAAAAAGACATGCATGCAGTCAACAAGCATATGAAAAAAGTTCTGCTGGGCATGGTGGCTCATACCTGTAACCCCAACACTCTGGGATCCCAGGGCTAGCAGATTTATTGAATCCAGGAGTTCAAGGTTAGCCCAGGCAAATGGTGAAACCGCATCTCTGCAAAAAATACAAAAATTAGCTAGGTGCAGTGGCACACACCTATAGCTCCAGTCACTTGGGAGGCTGAGGAGGGAAGACTGCTTGAGTTTAGGAGGCAGAAGTTACAATCAAGAGATCATACCACTGCCCTGCACCTGGAGGTGGGGGTTGTAGTGAGCCAAGATCATGCCATTGCACTCCAGCCTGGGTGACAGAGCAAGACTCTGTCTCGGAGAAACAAACAAACAAACAACAACATTGTCTCAGCCCAAAATCTCCTTTAGCTAACAAGCAAGTTAAGCAAAGTCTCAGTATACAAAATCAATGTACAAAAATAACAAGCATTCCTCTACACCAATAATAGACAGAGAGCCAAAGGATATTTTAAGCATGGTTTAAGCATATTTTGCTGTGATAAAAAGCACATCCCACCAAAAAAATGTGGAACAGAAAATGAATATGGCAATCTCCAATCTTATTCCAAAGTTTGAGAGTCTGTGCTATAAGCAAGGGACACACACATCATACTAGTAAATGATTATGATTCATTAAGAATGAAATTAAAATGTTCTCTTTCAATTTATGTGTGTGTGTCTTTTTTTTTAGTAGCTACTAAGTTGTTAGAACAAATAAATACCAAGTTCTCTGCTCATATAACACTGCTAGGTCTTTCTTTTGGCCTAGAAACATGATGAAAAATTTCACATTAAGTGGCCCTAAAATGAGAAAAGTTGGCATGATTAAAGAACTGAAACTCATCAGTGTTCCTGAAGCAGGGAAGAGTGACTGACAAAGTTTGGAGGGTGCGAGGGCCACATCTTGCAGAACATCAGAGCATCAGAAGCCATAGTGGGGAATTTTAATGCTATGCTAAACAATGGGAGGCTTGAAGTTATTTTAAGCAGATGAGTAATTTGACCAGACTTACAATTTTAAATAATCAAGCTGCTCCATGAAGACAGTGTTGAGAAAAGATAAGAAGGAGAAGTAGAGAACCTATCAGGCTGTCATCTAGTCCAAAGAACTTGGTGGCTTCAACTTGGTGGGGCAGTGAAGATAGAAGTGGAGGGAGACCAGCAGTACTTTGTAGGTAAAATTTATGAGGCTTGATGAGGGATTGAATGAAAGGGGTAAGGGAATCAGGTGCATCAAGGAAGACTCCTAAACTTCTGACTTGAGCAAGTAGGTGCCCCTACCTGAAATAAAGATAGGGAGGAACTAGTTTCAGGCAGAATGGCACAGCTTGGTTTTATTTTTTTTATTTGTATTTATTTATTTATCTTTGGAGAGTAGTCTCACTCTGTCACCCAGGCTGGAGAGCAGGTGGTGCGTTTTGGCTCACTGCAACCTCTGCCTCCCGGGTTCAAGCAATTCTCCTGCCTCAGCCTCCCAAGTAACTGGGACTACAGGTATGCACTACCACAACCACCTAACTTTCTGTATTTTAGTAGAGATGGGGTTTCGCGGTGTTGCCCAGGCTGGTTTAGAACTCCTGAGCTCAGGCTACCTACCTGCCTCAGCCTTCGAAAGTGCTAGGATTACAGTCATGAGCCACCATGCCAGGCCGACAACTTAGGTTTAGATATTTTAAATTTAAGATACTTACAAAGCAATGTACAGATGACAATAGGCAGCTATTTGGATTTGAGTATGAAATTAATTTCCCTTTCCCTAAATATGCATGATTGTCCATTCCTCCTCAGGCTTTGTCTACTGAGTTATTCTTATCTCTAGCAATACTCTTAGTATATACAATTTCATCCAGACCCAACCCAAATTAATCCTGACAAGACAGACAGTACATTAGGGATCCATCTGGAAGTATGCACAAAATGTAGATTTGCTATTATAAAGCCAGCATTCAGGGTGTTTAGATGGACCGAGGGACAACCATATGTTTTTCAGCTTCCACACTGTTCCTTAAAAACGAACTTGCTTCATTGGGCTATTGACAGCCTTCCTAGCCCCTTCCAATTGCTTTTCCCTCAGTGTCCTTATTGTTCTTATTTCAATTGCTGTTACTTAGGGTCCTACAGAAAACCCAGCAAACCACTAGAATACGACCCTGCCGCCCACTGACTTTGAATGTTACTATAGCCTGGATCTCTCTGCTATAATGCTACAATTTATCAAATCACCATGAATTGAAGTAGCTTAAACTAAACTGGAATTTGACCCTCCCCTATTGGCTCTGTGTTTTGGACTGTCAACCACCTATGAGTGCCAGTGTTTTCTACTTTGACTAATCATTCCACAACTGGGGCTAGCATGCCTCACCCAAAGCTGTTTTGTTGATAAAAGTCTCCATGTCTTTTCTCTTTTCTTCTGCAAACCCAGATTTGTGCTTTAAAGTCCCACAAACCCAGATTTGTCCTTTAAAGTCTCACTCAGGAACCAGCAGCACCTTCATTTATTCTTTCTTGAGCTGGTATTGTTAAACATATTAGAACTAAGTATTTCCCTCACATTGCCTTTAGTTGTTTTATAGCATTTCTCTTCATATATACATATTTATGAATTTTTCCCTTTATGCTAGATACTGCAGTAATTTGGCCTCTACAAAATAAATCCCACCGTGTAATCATTTGTATTGTTTTGTGCTTATACACAGCCAATTCTATTTGTATAAATGTCTAAAATACACAGAAGTTTTGATTACTATTACAGTTATTGAATCATTTTCTTGTAATTGTGGTAGTAACCATTTTAAAGTTGATGTGCCAATTTCTACATATGTTTGTTTTCTTTCTAATGCTATGTAGTCTTATACTTATTTATATTAAATTAGACAGCTTGGGGATTGAAAAAACAACCTCTGCTTTATTAAAAACTTTTCATAACAGAACGCACTTTCCTGCAGCAAGAATCCTTTGATCCACTTTGGGTACATTCCAATATATTGCGTAGCACCTCTGTTAAAATACTTTTTTTTTTTTTGAGACAGGTTTCATTCTGTACCCAAGCTGTGCAGTGTCGTGATCATTGCTCACTGCAGCCTAGAACTCCAAAGTTCAGGCAGCAGTCCTCACATCTCAGCCTTCGGAGTGGTTGGGACCGTAAGTGCATACCACTATGCCCTGCTGGTTTTTTTTTTAACTTTTTAAATGTAGATGGGGGTCTCCCTATGTTTCCCAGGCTGGTCTCAAATTCCTAGGCTCAAGCAATCCTTCTACCTTGGTCTCCAAAAGTGTTGGGATTATAGGCACGAGCCACCACACCCATCCTAAAATATTCTTAAAGTCATGCTTACTGTGCTGCATCAATATGTTTCGTCCCACAACTGAGGATCAATCTTAGAAATGTTATTTACTCATTTGCCACAAATTACTGCTTTCATTACATATCACTTGCAATGACCAGTCATCTACCCGAAAGCTAAGCTTTCATGTATTGTCCGGTCCTTTTAGTTTGTCAAAACACATCAATATTTATAAATTTTTCCTTTGCACTTGATCTTTTAATAATTTGATCTCTTCTGAATGAAACAATTCATCAGGTTTTATATTTGTATTGATTTCAAATTATACTATTGTCACTTCATCACTCAAATGCTTGCTAATCTGCTAGATTCTTAAAGGCTTGTTTACATGTGGGCATATCTTTTGCAATCATTCAAGAATAAAAGAAATTCTATAATTCTCACTCCCTATTTTTGTTTTGCTCTCTTTTCTTCTTCTTAGTGGTTTCTGTGTCAAACAGAAGCAAGAAGGATTAAATTCCTTAAATAATTCCTAATTTCTATTCCTTTTTCTAAATAATATGTTAGTAACTCCCTAAAGGCTCAATGTCTTGAAGTATTGACAGTTAATCATTAATGTCTATTTTGTAGGTACCATTTCTTCCCTAATGGTGTATTTTTATAAAATTGCTTGCTTCTTCCCAATATTCTCTAACTTACTGTCAGCTGGAATGAGCGATTTTTACCCTGTTCAACTCTACATGTCCCAAGGCACTAAAGTAAGTAGGCTCTTCAAATGAAAACAGCTCAGACAATATTTGTTGAATTAAGTCATTTTATGTATTGAAGGAAATGCTTACAGGCCCAAGTCTCTTAAATTAACAGAAATAGCTCTTCTGTGGGAGCTCTCTGGTCCCTAAATTGATCTATTGTCCTAGTTTTCTATTATAGCTCCACAGAGAACACACAATCAATACAAAATAAGTAGCCCAGACCAGCCAGGAAGTACTTGACAAAAAAATAAAATAAAGTAACTCTAGGCAAACAGAACGCATGGAGTCACTATATGTAGTTAAAATCACCTAGCCATCCTTCTAACTCTTTTAAATCTTTACATGTTAAAATAGTAAAGCGTGTTTAGATATCATCTAACTGAGAGCTTCTTTTTTTTTTTAATTCCATCTCTTAGTTCTACCTTTTAAAAAAATAGTTCAAGTTTTGATGTTTGTTCTCAGACTTAGTGATGCTATGATTTCATATACTTTTTATCATTCATTTGCTGGAATCATGAGAGGAAAATTTTATTCCTTGGGATGAAATGCTTTCTGCTGGAACAGAATTATTTTTCTCATTCAAATCTTTTAGTGTTTTATATTCAATGGCAATAAAATAGCTGCACCTGCATTTTTGTGGGAATGAAAAACATGAGTGAAACTGAACTGAGTCCATGGGGGTCAAATGAGAAAAATTCATTTGACACCATTAGCTTTGGGGTCCCAAGTGAGCATGTAAAACACATTGTACTTCCCTGTCTGAGAGGATAATGAGAATCTATCTATACAATGCCAAACATGTGGAACATGAACAACCCAATCAATTAGTCACCTCACATTTAGCCTGGATGATGCCAAACATCTGGATACTTGGAAAGATCCAAATGAATGGGTGGATTTTTCACTTTCTTCCGAATTTTTCTGGCAGTATATGAACACAGTCAAATGTAGGCACTTCGGATTGTGTTGTTATTTTCAGGCAACAGGTTCCAAAATCTCTTAAAAGATCTAGCTTCTCAATAGCCAAAGGAAATCTATTTAGAGTGCAGTCTTTCATGATTCCTTCTGATAAAGAATTTATGTTAAAACTTATAATGGCAAAAACCAGTGTCATTGAATAATGTGTACGTTTATTTAGTAGGCTTTACAGAGCAGAACATTAATGTTCTGCTTTCCCGGGAAAGTACCTATATTGGGATAATCTGTCTTAAGCTTCTTATGTCCCCCATTTTTAACTCAGTGTGTTCCTGTGCCTATCCTCTAATCCTTTCCTTGCTGTCTCAGAGGTTTTTCCAAGAGAAACATGGGACAGATTTATGGTTGAGAGCCAAAAAATAAAGAGGGTAAAGGTGCAATGCCCAAAGGCCAAAGTGGGACAAAGCATTGGCAGTGGCCTCAGATGCAGGCTGACATCCAAGTACTGGCAGAAGATGTTCTGTAGGGAAAGCCCAAGAGGATAGAGAATACCCTGTCCCAATACAAGGACAAAGCCTTCAGGAATGTAGACCAACTCCAACAAGGCACGAAGAGGGAGCAAAAAACCAAGGGTCTGTGACTGAACATTTCAAAACTGCTACTCTAATTCTCTTCCTTTTTGTCTTCTCTTCCTCTTCCTCCTTCCCCACCTGTTTATCTTCCTTCTCCTCCTCCCTCTCACTCTCTCTCTCCTTCTCTGTATATTCATGTCCCCAAACATAAAAAGTCAACTCCACAAATAGAACCTTTTCATAGGACCCTACCCCTCTTCATAACCACCATTCCATAGCTCATTTCTTCCTGGATTATCTCTTCGGGCCCCTGGAGGAACTTCACTGCCTATCCACCAGGCCCTCCTTTACTCCCTGCAGGCCAGTTTCTGTTCCTGCTCTTCAGTATTAGATTTTCCATTAAGCTAAAGAAGCTTAAGCTTCAGGGCCCCTCCCATAAAGGAGTCTACTATCTGAGGCCCTGGCAGTGGCCCTGGCAATGTCTTCACACAGACATGTGTTTTGGTAATATTTGTGGCATAACATGAAGTTGCAGGGCCAGACGTTGTATTGTAATAGAGCACCTGACAACTGACTTGTGTTGAAATGGAGGAAAATCAAGATTTGAAAAGTTCAGAAACAGAAACTAACCAGTAGAAAGCTACAAATGGAACATTCCCTTCTCATTGATGCTTAGTCAAAATGAATTTCTCTCTTATCAACAAGTGCTCGGTCAACATGACACATACAATTTAAGGAAGACTATATACTTCTTCCTTCTAATGGAGATCATAATGAATGAAATTAATTAGAATACCCATCCATGAGGCACACATATATAGCAGTGCAATGAATACTAATATGTCTGTTTGAATTAACATGTTTTATGCATCCCAAATTATTGGACAGTATTTCAGGATATCTGATGCGTTTTATCCTCATAAGAGACTAGATGTTGGCCAGGCAAGGTGACTCATGCCTGTAATCTCAGCACTTTGGGAGGCTGAGGTGGGCAGATTATGAGATCAGGAGTTCTACCTATCCACTGTGGTGAAGCCCTGTCTCTTATAAAAATACAAAAACTTAGCCAGGCATGGTGGCACATGTCTGTAATCCCAGCTACTCAAGAGGCTGAGGCAGGAGAATCACTTGAACTCAGGAGGTGGAGGTTGCAGTGAATGGAGACGGTGCCATTGCACTCCAGCCTGAGCAAGACAGCAAGACTCTGTCTCAAAAAAAAAAAAAGATTAGATGTTGTACTCAATGCTGCCCATAAAATTGCCACCAACACAGAGAAATTGCCTGAAGAAACAAGTATTCCAGTTACAAAGCTCCTACACATATTGTATCAGGAAGTAATCAAGTGGTGGCATAAG
Source organism: Callithrix jacchus (assembly GCF_049354715.1). Lineage (NCBI taxonomy): Eukaryota > Metazoa > Chordata > Mammalia > Primates > Cebidae > Callithrix > Callithrix jacchus. The sequence goes on from NC_133517.1 coordinate 51,758,104, forward strand.
AGTAATTTATTGAGAATTTTGTAGCTGAATATACTGTAGTGGCAATTTTAAGTGCATTAGAATAGATCCTGTGCATGCCTTAATTTCAAATTAATCTAGTACATTTTCAGAGTTATTAATATTAAACATCAAATATATTCTAAAGACGTATCCAAGAGGAAGTTAACATGCTAATCTCAAAAGAAATAAAATGGGTAGAAGCTTCAAAGTGTCTCTAAAGTTTAAGATAATTGTACTTTTCAATTTTAATTTGTTATTCCCCTTCTAAGTCAATAAAGATTCATTTTATTCCTATTCTTTTGCTTAAAGTCCCTAAATAGTATTAGTTTCTGGGTCCACAAACCTTGATCCATCCTGACTTCACCATGGCAGTAGCGTTTCACAAATTGAAGTGCAAGAAGCTTCTGCCTCAGAATCACCTGGAGTGCTTTTCAAAATGCAGAGTCCCAGACAAACACTAGATCTGTAGAATTAGTATCCACAGAGGTTGCTCTGGGACTTGCATTTTTGAAAAGGTCTGTGTGTCATTCTTATGCACACTCAAGATTGAGAGATGCTGCTCTTAAAACGTTATCTCAAACGCGTCTGATAATCCCTATCCTGCCAGCTCCCTTTCTCTAGGTCTCTTCCTCCTCATTATTTCCATTATATATGACACTAATGAAGTTCTCTTTTTCTTGAAAGGTAGAGCTTATTGAGCTATTTCTAGAACTTCTCTGCTTTTGTTTTCTTACCTCTTTTGGACGTCCGTCCACCCTCTAAGTGTTGGTGTAGCACACCAGGGTCTGATCATAACCCCCCATTTTTATTAATATTTTATTGCCCCATTAGTGAACCAATTCACTATCAGACCCAATTATCAGCTGTATAGTTTCCAAGGCCTGCCCAAACTAATTACCACAAACAGGTTGACTTAAAACAATGAAAATTTTTTCTCTCATAGTCTGCAGGCCAAAAATCTGAAATCAAAGTAACAGCAGGGTGTCTGGAGGCTCAAGGAAGAACGTGCTGCCAGCCTCTTTTGTATCTTCGTGGCTGCCCCTCAAATTCTCACCTCTATGGTCCCAGCGTGTGCCTTAATTTCTCTCTTCTTATAAGGACACCAGTCATATTGGATTGCAGGCCACTCTAATTCAATATAACCTCACAACAATTGATTCATCTGCAAAGACTCTATCTCGAAATAAGGTTAAAGTCACAGAATACAGGTAGATAAGAATTTTTAGGGGATACTATTTAACCCAGGCTTATCATCCCTGTGGAAACAGATCCTTACAATTTGAGAACTAGTTTTAAAATATTCCAATATCCCACTAAACTAAAAAAAAAAATTCAATTCATCAAAGTACCTTCTTCTTTCCATTTCCTCTACAAAACCATCCTTGAGCTGTGGATAAACTTTGCAGAGCTTCCTCACCTGGACCACGTTTATTCCAGCATGGGCAGATCAAACCAGGACACTCATTCTATGGGCCAACAACTGTAAACATTGCTTTCACTTCATATGTGTTGTTTATCATCACCTCACAAACCTAGAATGAGTGGTGTGGTCTTGAAACAATCCAGTCAGTCATTTACTCATAGTGAAGAGAAAATTAATGTTTCCATGTTATAAAATAATCTGCATTGTGGATTAAACTGTTAAAGTATAGTTACTCATTTGAGTTTACCATCTCTGTAAAGTGCAATGAGTTAATAAAATTATTTAAGAATAGGAGCACACCATGTCAATATTGTATTTATTATATCCCCTCAGAACTGTAGGGATGACTTCAGCTCTGTGTTTTAGGGGTAATGATAGCAACTCGTTTAGGGACAGTGAACAGTTATTCTTAAAAAATACAAATGGATGTTATCATGTGAAGAAAGAATTATCATAAGTCATATAAGTAGTATACTACTTCCAAGGACTATAATAGATTTTACAGATAATCTGGTGGTAATCATAATTACATGTTTGCAAAAATAAATACTAAGAGACTAACAGCTAAAGAGATTTGCCTCTGATCACTGAGTCATAGTGTCTTGTAGCTTAAACACTACTCAGATTCAAAGTGAATCTGGATGATTGTGGTCATTCTCTAAACATTTTTGTCAATTGCCAAGTAGCTGAAGTTTTCTCCGAGTCTCCTTTGGAAAAGGAACAAAATAAAAATCTCTATGAAATTCTATAAATGTTCTTTGTTTTAAAAAATAGATGTTTAAAATGTTAAACAAGCAGATATTATAACTACTTCCTTTACATCTGTTGAAATCAATGTTTATTCTGCCTGAACAAATTGTCTAATGGGATAAATCGTTTGAAACAATCTGATGACATTTTGAAATCATTTTTTCCTTCTCTCTGTAGAAACAGGAGGAAAGAATTTTAAAGGGAAACTGGAAGTAACCAAGGTTGCATGGCTTAATTTTAGTTCAAAATTGAAAATACTCTGGGCCTTAATTTTGTGGTTGAATAGGTGTCCTTCATAAAGGATTCTATATCTAAGTAGCAATATTCCAAGCAATTGCACACTTACAAGGCCATTCATAGCTTACAAGATTAGACATGGGATATTTGCACAGGTAATTAAAAGGGATTATAGACTCATCAAAGATTATTTTGAAATGATCTGCGGAAAGGGTACAGTTTTCTGTCACTCACTTAGAAATTATTCTCCCAATCTCCTCAAACATTTGCCAGTCAATTTTTTAGAGGCAATTCAAGAGCCGGAAAGAGGTCTTGAATATAACTTTAAGACATAAGAAGAATTACAGCATGAATTTACAATGAACAAACTTTGCTGGGCTTCCAAACTGTGCTTTTTGTAGTTTGAACACGGAAGTAGGGGGTAGCCATATGGCAGGGGCCACCCTTCTCCAATACAAAAAGTTATTAAATCTCCTAGAGTTGGCTAAAGGAAACCATAATTATTTTCAAATGGAAAAAAGCCACAAATTTCCTTCCCCTCTCCTTACAGATCATTTTCTTCTCCCAAGTTACATATTTTCAACTTCATCACACATCAGAATGTTAGGTCAAACCCCCATCTTAAGCATATTAAAATTCTTTCCTACCCTGAACCTGTGGCACAAAAAAAGACTGCTATTTCAGTATCATGATTATTTTATAATTGCATCGTGGGTTTCCTATCAGTTGTTTTTCAGTGTCAACATGCACCACTAAGAGCACATATACTACTTAACTATCTTCAAGAAACAACCAGAACTATGTCTTCTGTGCATATCGACTGGCATTTCCACAGAACATTGTTAGCATTTCCCTACTACCTCTAATGAAGTGTCAGCACCATCACAAGGAGATATTTAGACATGAATGAGGCCAAAATGAGTTTTTCTAGTAAAAGGTAATGATCTGATTTTCTCAATCCAAATTTTCATTTTATTTATTCAGAACCATACTGTTTACTATAGGTGCACCATGGATACTAAGCATGGGCCAACAACTGCAAACATTGTCTTCACTTCACATGTGGTGAAGACATGAGACAACACTATGTTGTCTTTATTCTTCTTCTATGTGGATTTGTATTAGTTGACAGACTGGCATTGTGGAACCACGCTCTTGGATATTGCAGCATAAACTCTCTAACATTCATCAACAGCCCCAGTCCTGTAGACAAGGAATCTTAAGAACAAAATCCTGCAACTATACTATCTATAGAAGATGAATGTGTTTTCAGAACATTTTTCTCTTTGTTTTAAATATCTCTATTCCAGCTTCTTTTAAAGAGGCAAAAGAATTTAATTTGATCTAAGTAGTACCCCTTGAACTGAGTTGTATTTGTGTTATTATATTTGGCATTAAAATCACTTGGCATTATATTGTTACATTATATTTGACATTTGTAGTATTATTTGGCATTATATTATTTTAGACCAGAGCAATGACTGAGCAGAAATGTAAATCCATCTTTCTTATTTATAATCCATAAAAATATCCTGTTATCCTCAAGCATTTTAGAAAGAACATCATCCCTGTGAAGGTATCTAACAGCACACAGTAGCCTGATCCCCACCATTCAACCATTGGTTGAGGTCAGTTTCATATGTGATCCCCTTTCTGTTCAAATGTATTCTGAACTGGCAGGGGAATGGGTCTGGTAATATAATTGTGGATCTTTTCCATCTCTAATGTCTGTAATCTAAAATTAGCTTGTCTCTGGCTTTAAATCCACACATTGGGCTCCTTCCCCTTAACCTGGCCCTTGTCTCCCACATCCCATGGAAGCCAAACCCAAGTTATGCATATTTCTGATCCACAAAGTATACTTCCATTTCTGAGCCACTCACCCCAATCTTACTTTTCTCTCAGTTATCTGAACTCCTCCCACATAAGCACATTTGGAAAGCATTCAGACTCATTTCTGTAGTTTATATTTTACTGAACAGTTTTCCTCATCCAATCCTTATAAAAAAAGTTTAACCACAGACCCAAAACTCATTAGATATTTGTAAAATAACAAAACAAAAACAGAATTAGCTGATTAGCTGCAATAATTCTATTTACATTCAATACTTAATAGCATCTTGATTCCCAGGTTTGGCTCTAAAATGTATTTTTCCTTGGGTCTTTAGAATACGCACATGTGTGTGTGTGTATGTGTGTGTGTGTGTGTGCACGTGTGCATGTGCATGTGTGTGTTTTCTTCAGAATAGTAGGTAATAAGGTAGAGAGACTATCTACAGAGGGGTGGTTACTACTTTTTTGACATAACTTCTCAGTTAACATCTTAGTTGATCTGCAGAGGTAAACTTGTTTCTGGGCACAGGGCTTCTTCAAATTTTAAAAGCAAATCAGGCTCCACTGACCTAACGGAATACTCTCATTCTATAAATAGATAACTGAGAGCTAAAGAGAAGAATTGGCTTGTCCTAATTCATATGAGGAAATAGCAGCAAGCCTAGAAGTAAAACATCTCCTAGGAGATGAATAAATACCAAATCTCACTTACATATGAAAAGGTTAATACAGACGTATGACCTTTTTCAATGCAGACGTATGAAAGTTTCAATGCAAAAGCTTTAACAAATATACCTTTAACTACCTTTAACTATCGCCTTTAACAAGGTGATTATTATTTGCATCTAGAGTGAGTAGCATAGCAACTGACATACAATCAGTAATTTAAAAGTCTTTCGCTTTTGAATTAATGAGAGGATAGATAATAGTAAACATACATCAGACTCTTCCAATATGCTAGATTCTATAAGTGCTTCTATATGCATTGTCTTTTAATTTCTCATAGCCTGAGTGGATATAATTAATGTCCCCATTTTATTGATAATGATCAATTTCTATTAAAAATATTGGTTTCTGAGATTTCCCAATAAGATATCCAATAGAGCTGTGTTTGTTTACATGTATAAACCATTAAGTTTTTCAAATCTCTCGTTTGCCCCTGAAATTAACCCTGTGTTATAGCTGCTGCTCACCAAAGAGAAAACAAAGTTTGAAGGACAAGTTGCACCAAGTTAGAAAGGATAGAAACACCTTAGACTTTCCACTGAAACTCCAGAACTCCAGAACCCCCTGTTTATGCAAAGTCTGTTCCTGAACTAAGTGGTTTATCATGACTAACAACAAAACCAAAGCAAATATGTTCTAATAAAGTGTAAACCCAAGCCTTCACTAACCAAGCATGATCAATCCACAATTCAAATGCTTATCAAACAACAAAAAAGCACTCTTTCAAGGAAGATAAAGAATCCAAAGCCTCAATAACATATCATAATGCCAAGAATACAATAAAAAAACACAAGATACGTAAAGAAGAAAAAACTATGACTTAAGGTCAAAAGAAAAAACAAGCAGTAGAAACAAATCCCAAGATGATTCAAATGGTAGAGTTAACAGACACAACTATTATAAATATGTGCGAAAATATAAAAAAGATAATTTTAATGAATATAATAAATGGACAAATGGTTATCAGAACATATGAAAACTAAAATGAAGTGCCAAATTGAAATTCTGAAGCTGAAGAGTATGTGTGAAAAATATATGTATATTCATTTTCTGGTCTTAACAGAAGATTGAAGATAACAAAAAAAGTCTATCAGTGAACTTGAAAACAGTCAATAGGAATAACTCAATCTAAGGAACAAAGAGTAAAGGTAATAAAATAAAATGAATAGAGTCTCAGAGGTCTGTGGAAAAATATCAAGTAGCCCAATTTATGTGTAGTTAGAAATTCATGCACTGAAGAAAAAGAAAAATGGACAAAAAAATCCTCTAGGAAATGACAGCCAAAATATTCACAAATTTAGTGCAAAATATGAGCTTAAAGTTCATAGAACTTCAAGCAGTATAAAAACAACACACCACAGCACATTAAGGTCTACTGTTATAAAACAAAAGCAAAAAGGTAATCTTTTTAAAAAGTCAGAGGAAAAAAGACACATGCACATATGATTACATCAGTGGGAATGACTGCTGTATTATCCAGAACAATGGAGAACAGAAAAAAATCTATCTTTTTTTAGTACTGAAAGAAAAGGCTGTCAACATAGACTTCTATGCCAGTGAAAGCATCCATCAAAAAAGAATGCGAAATAAGGATATGCTAAGATAAACAAAAACCAGAAGACTTCATGCCAATACATCTAAATTTTTTACAAACACAAAAGAAACTTCTTTAAGTTAAAAGGATAAGACACCAAACAGAAACACAGGTCTATTAAAAAAAACTTTTTTAATGGTAAAAGTGTACTTAAATAAACTAACCTTTCTTCTTCTCTTAATTTCGTTTTTCTTCCCCCCTCCCACCCCCAAGACAGGGTCTCACTCTGTTGCCCATGCTGGGGTGTAGTGGCGCAATCTTGGCTCACTGCAACCTCCACTTCCTGGGTTCAAGTGATTCTCCTGCCTCAGCCTCCCAAGTAGCTAGGATAAGAGCCACTCTCTACTCTATCCAGCTAATTTTTGTATTTTTAGTAGAGATAGGGTTTCACCATGTTGTCTAGGCTGATCTCAAACTCCTGGCATTAGGTGATTTCACTCACCTAAGCCTCCCAAAGTGCTGAGATTACAGGCATGAGCCACTGTGCCCAGCCTCTTAATTTAAAAAAAAAAAAAATTATTAATTTGCATAAACTTACAACATTTAAAATTTGTGTGTAAGAGATGCATATATAAAATATATGACAAAAAGGACAGATGTAGATAGAACTATATCATTAAAAATGTCTTATATTTTAAATGAAGTCCATAAAATATTAACCCTAAGCAATCAGTAACAAGTAAAGAGGTATTGGTAATCTCTAAAGAAATCAATAAAAAGGTAATGCAAATTTGATAGGTAGATATTTTTTAAAAGCTATAACTAAAATAAATTGAATAATTAAATAGAATGCTAAAATAATTCGGTTATCACAAAAGAAAAAAGAGAACGTAAAGGGAAACAAACAAACATTATTCAAATAAACAATAAGAAATAATAGACATAAATCCATGCACGTCGGTAACTATATTAAATGTAAACAAACTAAAAGCTGCAATTAAAGACAAAGATTACCAAACCAAATATTTTTAAAATATAATTACAAGATATATACTTTATAAATAAAATCACATAAGTAAAATATTAAAAAAATGAAAGAAATATTCCAGGCAAATGCTAAGCCAAGGAAACTGAAATGGTTGCATCAATACAAAAAGTAGACTTCAAAATACTACCAGAAATGTTTATGTGTCTAACACACATTTAATATACAATCATTCAAATCCACAAAACAAAAATTAACAGAACTCAAGTGACAAAAAATAATCATAATCAGAACTGAATATTTTAATACATCTCTCTCAGTAATTGGTAGATCACCTAGAAAAATAATCAGTAGAAATATAAACTTCTTGAACAATATTATAAATAATCTTTGTCTATCATTTATGGAATATTAAAACTACATTGCAAAATATACACATTATTTTTGAGTACTTATCAGATACTTACAAAGATGGACAATATCTTAGGTAATAAATGTAATACATCTTAATAAATGCCCAAAGATTAAAATCTTACAGAACACATTCAAGAATAAAATAGATATTTAAAGGAAATATGTGGAAATTGAACAACACACATATAAATAAACCATGAAGTAAATAATCAAAGGAAATATTTCAAACTGAATAATGACAAAACACAACATATCCATTTTCCAGATCCAGCTAAAGTAGTATTTTAATGGTAATATTTATATTTTATTTCTACATCTAAAAGTAGAAATTTCTAAAATTGTTTTAATTCATTTATTCACAGAGTAAAGCAGAAAACCATATGATCATCTAAAAGATGCAGACAAAACCATTTAACACTCATTTATGATTTAAAATTAAACTTTTGGCAAACTAAAAACTTAAAGAAATTTTACATTGTACTAGAAGTTTTAACAATGCAATAAGGAAAGAAAACAAAAATGATCAAACCAATTAAAACAGGCCAAAAACTGCCTTTATTCACAGATCACATGATTCTGCACTTAAAAATACAAACCAATGTTTATAATTAATATGTGAGTTTAGTAAAGTTGCAGGATACATTTACCAATACTGTACTGTATTGAAAAATAAAATTTGTGAACAATTACATTTATAACATAAAATTTAATAATATAAAAAATAAAATACTTGGGAATAAATTTAATAAAGATATGAAAATTCTCTGAACTAAAAACTACAAAACACCGTTTAGAAAAAGCTAACACCTAAATAAATGAATATATATACCATGTTAATGAATTTGAAGAGTCAGTATTGTTAAGAAGATAGTTCTTCCCATATTGATCTATAAATTCAATCTAACTCCTATCAAAATCAAAACAGATTTTTAAATATCAACTGACAATTAGAATTATATTTAAACACAGAAGAGCTTGTATATCAGAACAACTACACAAAAAATAACAAAGTTGATTCAGCTTTGATTTTTAAAGTTGCTTCCCAGCTATAGTAATCAATACAGTGAATTAAGATCATAAATATAGGCAAATAGATCAATAAAACAGAATACAATCCAGAATTAGACTCAAATATATATAGTCAATAAATTTTTTTTTACAAAAATGTTAAGATTATGCATTGGGAAAAGAAAGATTTTTTAATTAAAGATACTGGAAGACCCAAATAAATACATAGAAAAAATTAAACCTTGGATCCTCTTTCGCACCATACACAAAATTAACTTGAAGTTGCCTAAGTGTAAAAATAAAATCTATAAAACTTTCGAGGAAAACAATATAGTAACAGGGTAAGCAAATTAGCATTGAACACTTTTTAATTGCTAATTTGGACTTCATAAAATTAAAACATCTACTAATCAAAAGTAATAAATAAATATATGAAAAGTCATGCTACACACTGAGAGAAAATATGTGTAATGCATATATCTGACCAAAAAGCTCCTACAATCAAATAACAGACAACCTAATTGTTAAAATGAGTCAGGACATGAAAGACCACATCATATATGACATTCAAAAGACCAATAAGCACATGAAGGGATTCTCAAAATCAGTGAAAGCCATCAGGGAAATGCCAAGCAAAACCACAATTAGATAACATTTTACATCCTCTAGATTGGCTAACAACAGTAAAACTGACAATAAAATATTAGTGAGAATATGGAGCAACTAGAACACTCATTCACTACTGGGGAGAGCATACATTGGTACAGCACTTTACAAAGTTATTGTTAGCTTTAATGTAAATACCAAAGATAAATGAAAACACATGTCTATGAAACATGCATCACAGCTTTATTTCAAAACTACCAAAACTAATGTCCAAATGTGCATCAACAGGAGACCAGATAGCAAATTGTGACATATTCATATAGCAAAACTCTTCAGCAATAAAAAGGAATGAACTACTAAAATACCCAACAACATGAGCAAATCTCAAAAATATTATGTGGAGCAAATGAAAAGACATAAAAAGGACATACTATATATCTGTTTGTGTGAAACTCATAAACATGAAAAACAAATGCATATGTCAGAAATCAGAATAGTACTTACCTATGGAAAGTAATGATTGGGAAACTTCTAAGGTGAAGGAATGGTCCTATCTGCACATTGCACTGAGGTTAATTTTACCTCCCTTATAAAAAAAATCAAAAAAGAAAAAAAAAACTTATTTTAAAAATAAATGTTTTCCTCTACCAGGTAATTTCTTTTATTTGCTAGAGGTTGAATATCCCTTATCCAATCACAGTACCAGAATTGTTTCAGATTTTAGAATTTTTTTTATTTTGGAATATTTGCATATACATGATGAAATATCTTGAGGATGGGACCCAAGCCTAAGCATGAAGTTCATTTCTGTTCCATACACACCTTATAAACATAGCCTAAACATAATTTTATATAATATTGTTAATAATTTCAAGCATAAAATGGAGTTTGTGTTCATTGACCCACCAGAAAGCTACGGCATCACTATCTCAGCTACCTGTGATGTAGGTCTTGGCCCCATGTGGGGCATTATAGGGAACTTGCCACTTGTACTTCTTCCCTGAAAGTGCCCATTTTATTACCCTTTCTGGGTGTGCTTGAGGGAATCTGGGTGTGTGTGGAAAAGATATATCACAGATGAAGGGAGCTGAGACGGTCTTTTTTCCCTTGGGGACACTGAAGAAACGGTGTGTTGTGTGCCTATGTTTTCACTGCAAGCCATCACATGAGGTAAACTATGACATTTTCCAATTGTGGCATCACATCAGCACTCAAAAAGTTTCAGATTCTGAAGCATTTCACATTTCAGTTTTTCGGATTAAGGATGCTCAAACTGTACTACAGAAATTTTCACTCAGATATACGGTAGGAATAATAGAAAAATGAACCCCATTTTCTATTTCTCAGCTTCAATAATTACCAACTTTAAACCAATTTCATGAAATAATTTTATTAATGAGAAAGACATAGTGACATCTGGAAAAAAATTATTAATTTAAAGACATTAATTGGAAGACAGGGTAAAAAGAGGGTTACAGAACTTAAGTGTATTTCATTCTCATGATAATTACCTCTTTCTAACTTATATTTAAACTATTAATTTGTATCTGAATTCACCTGTAAAATATAATGCTTTTTCATTCTAACTAATCTTTTATTTAGGAAGGTGGGAAGAAGGGCCTTGTCGAAAGATTATATTTAATTAAATGTACCATTTAGTGGTTTTTAGTATGTTTACAAGTTTGTGCTGCCATTAACACTAACTCCAGAACATTTCTATGATTTCCTCCAAAAAATCAGTACCCATAATGTCACTCCCCACTCTCCCCTCCCCCTAGCCACTTGCAATCACTAATCTACTTTCTGTCTCTATGCATTTGCCTATTCTGAGCATGTCATATAAATGAAATCATGTGTTACATGGTCTTTTATGTCTGGATTCTTTTACTTAGCATAATGCCCTCAAAGTTCATCTTCTTGTAACATGTATCAGTACTTAATTCATTTTTGCGACTAAACAATATTTCATTGTATGAATTTATCACATTTTATTTATGTTAATGTGGCACCTAGTAATTGCTCAATAAACACTAGCTTTTATCTTACTGTTTCAATTTAAAATATTTTTTTAAAACTATTCCAAAATTATGACTTGAAAAAAATGCCAAATTTCACTTTGCTCTATAAAACAGTTACTCAATTTCAGGAGGCTTTGTATCACAAGATAAACTGTTTCTTAAAGAAAATACCTCTTAGCAGTGTCTCTCAAGGGATGCTTCATGCTCTCTGGCCTAGTCTCCAGCATCTATCACAGACAGTTCAGCATTCCTACATTACAAACTCCAGATCCCTATGCTTTCTGAGCAGCCAAAAAGTGCATCATAATAGAGAAAGAACAAGATTTTTCCTGTTGTTTTATTATTTCTCCACTAATCACATTGCTCTCAGAAATTCTGATGAGGGCTTTTTCCATGCTATTTACATGGCAAAGTATGAAGGAAAAAGAAATTACTTTCTTAAAAGACTGCAGAATATTGGTGGTACAATCATCTCTCTTAATCCACAACTTGGATCACAGTCTTCTGATAGTAACCCAGCTCCCCAGGATAGAAAAGGCAAGAGGTTTTTATTTTAATTAGTTGAAACAAGGAGATGTTAGCTATTTTGTTGGACAATTTATTTGAAATGTGAAGTTTTATTGAATGTAAAGAGTAGCATATTTCCTATAAAAGGTAGCTGTTTGAAAATTCCTTTAAAGATCTTTCCTAACACCTATGCTTCACTTCATCCCTCTGTTCCAAATGTTGAGATGCCATGTTGACAATAACCTGATAGCTCAAGACCATCTTTGATTCATGATTATGTCTGATTTGATGTTTTCTCAAACTATAATCTGCAGTGACTATAAAGTGTTTTAATTTATTTGTATAACAGATTTCCAGGGGTTATATCAAATGATATCTTTTCCTAGGACAACTTTTTTCAATCAGTCTAGAAAAAGTTAATATAAAAAGGCAACTTTCTATTGTCTAGAATGACAGTGAAAGTTTATTTCTAGTCTTTTTTTGATGTTACACAAGTTAGCATGTGTCTACTGAAAGAAACTAGAAATGATCTAAAGGAAAGCTGATTGCATATATATAAGTATGTGTACTATTCAACCATAGCAGTGATACTGTATTTTTAGAATGCCTTTGGCTATCACAATACTAGGATGTTGTAGAATGAACTGCTAAAAAATACCAGGGTGAATACGTTACATTTCAAATATAATTATACAATTTTCAAAAAAAGCACAATAAACAACGTCTCCTCTTTTTACTGATAGATCTCTATCCAGTAGAAAAGACAATCTGTGAAAGAAGCAAAGCAAACAACCTTACCTAAATTTATTTATGGATCTCAATCCAGTATAGAAGGTTATAAAAGATGCAATAGTTTCTACAATTAACCTCATGGTAAGCATTCAGTCCATATATTTCTAGATTATTTTATTTCCTTCTTCAGATTTTAGAAGCAGAAGGAAGCGTGATTCTGCTATCTTTCCTGGAAGCAAAGGGTAGCATTTGATTACTTTTGGATGCCCTTCCAACTCCATGATTCTATGATTCATTGCAGCTTAATGTAGATCCCCAAAAGACTTGCTTGTGGACTAGGACATTGAACTTAACACCCTCAAAATATACAAAGGAAAACAAAGAACAATTTGTTATGACACCAAAGACAAATTTGCCAAAGTACCTCAGTTCTCTGGAAAATCCTGGAATCCCAGAATCAAACTAATAATTTTTCTTTGACTAGAAATAGCAAATTATGCTTTCTGATAAATCAGTGAGCAATAGAAGCTTTTTAAAACTAGAGGTAATTGAATATATATTTAGCCTTTAAGGATGTTCCCAAAGTCATCCAGTCCTTAGCACGAATCTAACTTGTAGTCTAATTTAAGTATTTGCCTACTTTGAATCTTAGAGGAGAAATCCAATTACTTTAGAATAAACTGTTTACCACTTTTAATTTCAAAAGTATCTGGTGCAAAACCATAACCCAACATATGTTTTGTTTCATATTCTTTTTTTCCCTTCAATTTTGGCTGACTTTTTTCACATTATGTAGACCTGGAAATTTTACATATCTTTAATTGAAACAAATGTGACCAGAATTCAAGTCTGAAGTTACTTAGTTGTATAATCATAATTTTCTAATTCTTCTGTTTATTTCTTACCCCATTAACTTACTACAGCTGTTGGTACTGACTCACTAATAACTACTTCTGAACTTTTAATACCCTAGAATTCAAAGCAGGAGTTCAGTGAGTACTGATATCCCGGCGTTTTCATGTAGACTTCATCCCTAATCTCAAGAAATTTTCTGGCAATTTATTGCAATGACTGAACTATGCTGAATGCCACATAGTCTCCCTATGTTTAAGGTACTTCACTTCTGGTAGAAACAACCATGTGTCAGCAGCAGGGAAAAAGGAAGAGAGAGAGAGAGAGGTGTGTGTGTGTGTGTGTGTGTGTGTGTGTACATTTGCCTGCCACCATGTTCACCACACCTACCAGAGTCACCATGGGACAGTTAGCTGTTCTCCTCTTATTTAACTTTAGGGACTATTCGCAATAGTTAATCTTTTCTATTTAAACTGGGTTACTCATATTATATTATATTATATTATATTATATTATATTATGTTATGTTATATTATATATTATGATTGATAGATACATAGACAGACAGATACAGGAAACTTGTGACTGAACCCATGGAAAGAAACAGGTGTGAATGCAAGGAGGCCAGGAAAAGGAAAACATCTGGAGAGAAACTGTGAAGAGGACTGAAAAAGAGACATATTCAAATGTGGACGGACAGACTGGGGAGATTTCAAGAGCAAACATTAATGACAGAACGGTGAGGAAAGAGGATCCAAAATGTGGAAAAGAGAATGGCTGAGGAAGCCTCTCAGTCTGCAGGTGTGGTCACTCATGATCTTGAACCTGTGGCGTAGCTGAGGTGCTGGGTTAGCAGTTCCTGGATCATGGCAATCAATCTTAGATGTTTGAATTTTGTGTTTTTTAGAGATGGGGGGGTCTCACTAAGTTGCTCTACTACAGACAGTAGTCCTCAGTAGCAGGACAATTACAGGTGTGCACCACCATGCCTGGGCTCATGTTGGATTTTATAGACCAACTAATCTTAAAATAAATAAATGATCCAGGTAGAATGATCAACTTTTAAATTTGTCAAAGATTTTTTTAAATGCCTATCACCATCATCTTTTAAAGAAACTGGAAAGGAACTAATTTCAAGAAATGACAGTTTCTTCAATTTGCAAATTTTATGTTATGAAACTTTTTTGTATTGAAGTAATGAAAAGGTTTTCTACAGTCTGCCTTTGGCTTAAACCAGCATTTGGGAACCAAGCTCCAGATCAGGCTCCCTGCCTTCCCAACAAAAATGTACTTATGATTCTGGACTTGTTCTTCACTGGTATACCAGTACTCCAAGTTCACTAGGCACTTCCTTCTTACCATACTACTATGCTTCTCCCTCATCCTTCAGTCCAAATAGGGAACAACCCAGTTTTTCTATAAACACATTGACTACTTCTTCCAAAGTTTTAAACTCCTATTGCCCAACTGGTCTCTAATCCTTTTGAGAGCAAGGCTGCCATTCATTTTGGAGTCCAGCAGAGTGTCCAGCTAAAAGGTGGTGCTCTATTTGCTATAATAGATGAATGCATTAAAAATGAATGAATGAAATCCTAGAATTTTCATGACTGAATGATATTTGGAACTCTCTACAACACTTGTTCTTCTGTTTGTGTTTGGACTTTCTGGAAATGTCCAAGCATTTTGAACCTCTGACTGTGTTTGCATGCAATCTTCCCTTGAGACTGTCTCCGCAGTAGCATCGGACCCTTTCTTTATATATTCAGTCTTTACATGGGCTGACAGCTGTTCTTTTCCCACACTCGAAGATTTCAGCCATAATCAGTAGAGAACACACTATTTCAAGGGAGTCTTTTTCAATTTTTTTTCTCTAAATGAATAATAATCTCCAAGAGTTTGTTTTTTAATCTAAATTTCCACATCTTAAAATTGTGTAGACATATTGGAGGCTTATAAATCAAATTATACTTAATTTCAGAAATCAGTTAGTAAAAGATTTTGGACCTTAATATTGTGGCCTCAGGAAAGGAGTGGCAACCCAAACATAAAACACAATGAATTTTAAAAGTGGCAAAGCTCAATATTGGGCTATTGAGTTGAGGAAGTGACAGAAAATCTAAACCCTAAGCTTTGCATGACAATAAGATTTTCAGAAGGGTTCTTATAGAAGTAGGGCAAAAGACACTGGATCCTCAGGGAAGCCTGAAAGTATACATGGGTTGCTGTAAGGAAGAACTCAGGCCTGAAAAGGCCAAATTTTCTCCCTACATTGCCATTGAGGTACCTGAAATACCACATTCATAGTTCGGTTATTTGAATTAGTATGGTCATCATCAGATGTTCTCTTGAAACGTGACTACACATTATTATAAAAGCACTCATTTATCTTTTGCTTAACAGTTTTTACAATCCATGATGAAAGTTTTAAATGATAGCAGGAAAGCCCTGGCCACAAGCATAAAGAAAACTGAACAGAAATAACAGGCTAAGAAAATGTAATAGAAAAGTATACTTTTACCACTTCATATTTCAGTCTGAAAAATCAAGATGTGTGGCATGGGAGAGAGGTGGATATGGGTGTGTATCTAAACAGCAGTGAAGTCTATGAACAGAGGGGGCACAAATGAAAGATTGTTACTTTCCATGGTAAGGGATAAAAGTTTCAGAGCCAGTCTTAAATACTTCAGGAAGAAGACTGGTAATTTCCTACCAATAGAGATACTATATTAGATTATAATTAAATGCCAATTCTTATATTAAATTTTAAGTTAGAAATGCTAAAAACTGTGGACATTGTGAGGACTTTGCTAATTCAATGGGTAACATTTAGGGTGAGAACTCTTTAATAAAGTTTATGTCAATTTTTTTTACATAGTAAGCCCATCTCATTAATCCTTTCACATTACTTCAACACATGAACACATGGCCATAAAAATTCAAACAGTCTTTTTATTCACTAAGTCATCACTCAGTCTTTTTATTTTATGTTCCCCTAGGTCAGATGTTAGAACAAAGGGAAACCAAAACCGAGTCAGCTTCTTTATTAGCTGCTAAATCTGTATGTTCTTCATTCAATCAATGTCCACGGTACACCTTTTTTAAATTAAATAAGTCATAAGACTCTCTTGTCATAAATCTGCTATTGACATGGTAAAGCAGTCATAAACAAAAGGCACAATGTCCTGAAGGAAAGTGGCCCAAGTCTTTCATTCTTTTATTCTTTTTAAATAACTACAAATCTAAGGGCTACTTACATCAAGCACCCAACCCACTGAGCACAAATCTTGGACTTTTCAGAAAATACAAACCAGTTGAGTTGAAACTTTAATAAAATGTAAGTTTGAAGTTAGAAAAGTACTATCAGAATACTTGCAGATTACTGATACTTTAAAGACTAGCTAATTATGGTTTCTAAAGGGCAGATGTTAGCAACACAAATATGCAAGTGTTTTGAAGCATCTTCTTAAAGAGCATATTAAACCATTTCATTAGAAGGGAAATATTTATGCTTTTGAAGGATTTAATTCTACAACAATTGTTAGTGACATGAGTTTGCAATATATATTTATAAACAGAGCCACTGTCTGTGCTAGTTATCAAAAATATGTCTTAATAGGCACTTTAAATATTTTAGAAAATAGTTAATTTCCTATAGACAAAGATGCTGTTTTAGGTCAAAATTTTATTGAACTCTAATTCATATACTAAAGTTTAGTATTGACTTTTGTTCCAGCAATATAGCAGACATGATTAACTCCCACTACAAAATACCTACAAACATAACAAACCTAGTTTTATATGCAAACCCTAACTCATTATAGGGGGAAAAAAGACAATACTAAAGTAACAGTAATGTAGCAGAAATAGGTCTGGGTATATGCTGGCTCAATGTGAGTGATAGGTTGGATTACTTAAACAAGCACAAGAAACATACACTTAAAAAATGAGGAATTAGTACTGATATCTTTAGTGCAAATCAGGAACAGATGCTGGAAGGGATATACCTTCAGAGAAAACATGAGCAGGTAAAAGTATATACACCGGCACAGGGATGCAACAGGATTACTTGTCTTTCTTGGTGTAGGTTTGGGCTGGAGGTTAAAAGAGCTTCTATTAAAATGTATGACCACAGGCCTGAGGTTTAAATTTACACTATTCATGTGTGGCTAAGGAATCCTCCAGACTTAGTCACCAATGTAAAAATGGCTCCGAACTCATGCTAACTCTGCAGTGCCTGTAAGAAGCAAATAGAAAATTTCTCTAGAGGAAAACATTCTCAGTCTGCCTCTGAAGAATTCCCATTTGAAAGTTTCAATGAAAAGGAGTTTACAATCAAAATTTTTAATTTATGAAGAAGAGTCACTAGGTATAATTAATAACAATATTAAAATTTCCAATAATGCCAAATACTGTAACTATTGAATACTCAAAAGTAAATACATTAAAAATAATGTCACTTACCAAAAAATTGAAAACATAAAAGACAAAATTTAATGAAACCATTAGAGAGCTTTTGTTTATATATACTTTCAGGGATACATGTGCAGAATGTGCAGGTTTGTTACATAGGTATACACATGCCATGGTGTTTTGCTGCACACATCAACCCATCATCTACATTAGGTATTTCTCCTAATGCTATCCCTCCTCTAGCTCCTATCCCCGACCAGCCCTGGTGTGTGTTGTTCCTCTCCCTGCATCCATGTGTTCTCACTGTTCAACTCCCACTTATGAGTGAGAACACACAGTGTTTGGTTTTCTGTTGTTTACTAGAATGATGGTTTCCAGCTTCATCCATGTACCCACAAAGGACAGGAACTTATTCTTCTTTTAAGGCTGCATAGTATTCCATGGTGTATATGTGTCACATTTTCTTTATCCAGTCTAACATTGATGGGCATTTGGGTTGGTTCCAAGTCTTTGCTATTGTTAACAGTGCCACAATAAACATATAGGTGAATGTTTATTTATAGTAGAATGATTTATAATCCTTTGGGTATATAACCAGTAATGGGATTGCTGGGTTAAATGATATTTCTAGTTCTAGATCCTTGAGGAATCACCACACTGTCTTCCACAATGGTTGAACTAATGTACACTCCCACCAAGAGTGTAAAAGCGTTCCTACTTCTCCACATCCTCTCCAGCATCTGTTGTTTCCTTACTTTTAAATAATCACCATTCTAACTGACATGAGATAACTGACATGAGATGGTATCCCATTGTAGTTTTGATTTCCATTCCTCTAATGAACAGTAATGATGACCTTTTTTTCACATTTGTTGGCTGCATAATGTCTTCTTTTTTTTTTTTTTTTTTTTTTTTGAAACGGAGTTTCGCTCTTGTTGCCCAGGCTGGAGTGCAATGGTGCAATCTTGGCTCACCGCAACCTCCGCCTCCTGGGTTCAGGCAATTCTCCTGCCTCAGCCTCCTGAGTAACTCGGATTACAGGCACATGCCACCATGCCCAGCTAATTTTTTGTATTTTTAGTAGAGAAGGGGTTTCACCACACAGGATGGTCTTGATCTCTTGACCCTGTGATCCACCCACCTTGGCCTCCCAAAGTGTTGGGACTACTGGCTTGAGCCACCACGCCCAGCCAATGTCTTCTTTTAAGAAGTGGTATGTTCATATCCTTCACCTACTTTTTGATGGGGTTGTTTTTTTCTTGTAAATTTGTTTAAGTTATTTGTAGATTCTGGATATTAGGCCTTTGTCAGAGGGATAGATTGCAAAATTTTTCTCCCATTCTGTAAGTTGCCTGTTCACTCTGATGATAGTTTCCTTTGCTGTGCAGAAGCTCTTTAGTTTAAATAGATCCCATTTGTCAATTTTGGCTTCTGTTGCCATTGCTTTTGGTGTTTTAATCATGACATATTTGCCCATGCCTATGTCCTGAATGGTATTGTGCAAGTTTTCTTCTAGGGTTTTTATAGTTTTAGGTCTTACATTTCAGTCTTTAATCCATCTTGAGATAATTTTTGTATAAGGTGTAAGGAAGGAGTCCAATTTCAGTTTTCTGCATATGGCTAGCAAGTTTTCCCAACACCATTTATTAAATAGGAATCTTTTCCTCATTGCTTGTTTTTGTCAGGTTTGTCAAATATCAGATGGTTATATATGTGTGATGTTATTTCTGAGACATCTGTTTTGTTCCATTGGTCTATGTATCTGTTTTGGTGCCAGTACCATGCTGTTTGGGTTACTGTAAACTTGTAGTACAGTTTGAAGTCAGGTAGCATGATGCCTGTAGCTTTGTTGTTTTTGCCGAGGATTGTCTTAGCTAAGCAGGCTCTTATTTGGTTCCATGTGAAATTTAAAGTAGTTTTTCTAATTCTGTGAAGAAAGTCAGTGGTAGCTTGATGGGGATAGCATTGAATGTATAAATTACTTCGGACACTATGGCCATTTTCACAATATTGATTCTTCCTATCCATGAGCATGGAATGTTTTTCCATCTGTTTGTGTCCTCTCTTATTTCCTTGAGCCATGTTTCATAGTTCTCCTTGAAGAGGTCCTTCACATCCCTTGTAAGTTGTATTCCTAGGTATTTTATTCTCTTTGTAGCAGTTGTGAATGGGAGTTCAGTCATGATTTGGCTCTCTGTTTTTTGTATTTTTTGCTCTCTATTTATGTATAGGAATGCTTGTGATTTTTGCACACTGATTTTATATCCTGAGACTTTGCTGAAGTTGTTTATCAGCTTAAGAAGATTTTGGGCTTAGCCAATGGGGTTTTCCAAATATACAATCATGTCATCTGCAAAGAGAGACAATTTGACTTCCTCTCTTCCTATTTGAATGCCCTTTATTTCTTGTCTAATTGTGCCGGCCAGAACTTCCAATTCTATGTTGAATAGGAATGGTGGGAGAGGGCATCCTTTCCTTCTGACAGTTTTCAAAGGAAATGCATCCAGTTCTTGCCCATTCAGTATGATATTCACTGTGGGTTTATCATAAATAGCTCTTACTATTTTGAGATAAGTTCCATAAGTTTTTAAACAACCAAGTAAGATTTATTAAATTTTTTTAAAGTCTTTATTATAAGTATTTTAATGCAAAAGTCAATTTATGGTTTAAAGAGAGTGATAATGGAAAGAATGGGGGAAAGGGATAATTTGAATTATAATGGGTAGAATTTTTCATAATTAATAAATAATAAATTATCAGCAAAATATCAAATAGCAAAAATGAGATACCATTAATGAAAACAATGTTAGAAATGAAAAAACAAAAACAACCTGTTGGCCCAGGAACCAAGATGAGTTTAAAGAAATAAAATTGTGCAAAGACTTTTCCTACCAGATATAAAGACATATGATAAAATTATAGTAATCACGTTATTGTAGTATTGCCTCAAGATAGAAAATGAACTAATGGAACAGGGTAGAGAGCCCACAAATAGACCTACACACATGCGAAAATTTGGAAGATAACAGAGATACCACTGAAAATCAATAGAGGAATGATGAATTATAAAATAGTGCTAAATTAACTGGTCTTCCACAGGCAATAACAAAGGAATTTATATCCTTCTTCACCTCTACAGATAAGCAAGAAAGCAATATACATATATATGTATATTTTGTGGAGAAGGATAGATAGATAGATAGATAGATAGATAGATAGATAGATAGATTAAATACTTTTTGGTAAAAAAAAATGTTAAACTTTTTGGTGGAGAAGGATATTTTAAATCACAAAAAGCGAGAACCACAAATAAAAAGATGAATACATTTGACTACATTAAACTGTAAGACTTCTGGTGGAGAAATCCAAGATGGCCCTTTAGAAGCAGCTCAGGATTGCAGCTCCCAGTGAAAGCGCAGAGGATGCTGCATTTCCAGACAGATCTTTATTGCCCACAGACCAGGAGATTCCCAGGTGGAGGAGACCCATGGGTCGCCAGGGCGGCTGTTTTGGCCAGCGTGGTTGTTTCGGCTGGCGCGGCGGCTCTCTGTATAAAATACACTGATCTGTGTGCCTTTTTAAGTTGGGCTCTGGGAAGGCAGATTAGCCCATTCATCTGATTAAACTGGACTGAAACAGAGAGATAGGCCAGGAGATTCCCGGGCAGCGCCATTGTTTCAGCCAGTGCAGTGGGTCACCACAAAGAAAATCACACAGATCCCAGTGCCCTTTCAGCAGGCGACTGGAACACCTGGGAAAGAGTCAACTGTTCAACTTAAAAAAAAAAGGCTCTGAGGCAGGGAGCCAAGTGATCAGGCTCAGCAGGTCCCACCAACAAAAACAAACAACAAAAAAAACCAGCAATTGGAAATGCTCGAGGTTGAGAGTTTCACGGCAAGCACAGCTGAACCCAGGATGGTGCAGCTAGGTCGGGGAGGAGTGTCCACCATTAGTGAAGCATTCCACCCCTACAGAGGTCGTCTGCCATTGCTGAGGCAGCCTGCCATTGCCGAGGCAACCTGTCATAACAGAGAGAGTCTGCCATTACAGAGGTAGGCCACCATTGCCAAGGATGTTCTAACCACACCCATATAAACAGAATTGCAGGGAAGCTCACACAGCAGCAGGGCAGAGCCAGCAGCAGAGCGGAGCCCACAGCAGCTCAACAAAGCCCCTGCAGGCAGACAGTGACTAGGCTGCCTCCTTGCTGGGCAGGGCAGCCCTGAAAAAAAAAAAAAGGCAGCAGCACAACGGATACCCATAAATAAAGCCCTACCTACCCGAGACAGAGCGTCTGGGGAAAAAAACAGGGTTCATGAGTTCTGCTGCAGCAGACTTAAACATACCTGCCTAGCAGCTCTGAATGAATAATGGAAATCACAGCTCAGCACTTGAGCTCCTATAAAGAACAGACTGTCTCCACAAGCAGCTCCCTGACCCCTATATATCCAAAGAGTCACCTCACAAAGGACTGATCATACAGACATTTGGCGGGCATCATTCTGGGACAAAGATAGCAGAAGAAACTGGTAGCAACCCTTACTGTTCTGCAGCTGCTGCAGGTGATCCCCAGGCAAGCAGAGGGGCCAGACTGTTAGAAGGAAGACTAAGAAACAGAAATAACTTCATCATCAACTATCTGGACATCCACTCAGAGACCCAATCTGAAAATCAGCAACTACACAGACGACAGGTGGATAAATCCACAAAGATGGGAAGAAACCAGCGCAAAAAGGAGGAAAACACCCGAAACCAGAACACCTCTCCTCCTACAAGGGATCACAACTCCTCACCAGCAAGGGAACAAAGCTGGATGGAGAATGAGTGTGATGAAATAACAGAATCAGAATTCAGAAGCTGGGTAATGAGAAACTTCTATGAGCTAAAAGAACATGTTCTAACTCAATGCAAAGAAAGTAAAAACTTTGAAAAAAGATTTGATGAAATGATAACAAAAATGGACAACTAAGAGAGGAATATGAGTGAATTGATGAAGCTGAAAAACACAACACAAGAATTTCACGTAGCATGCACAAGTTTCAACAGCTGAATTGACCAAGCAGAAGAAAGGATATCAGAGGTCGAAGATTAACTCAATAAAATAAAATGAGAAGGCAAGATTAGAGAAGGAAGCACAAAAAGGAATGAACAAAATCTCCAAGAAATGTGGGACTATGTGAAGAAACCTAATCTACGTTTCATAGGTGTACCTGAATGTGACGAAGAGAATGAATCCAAGCTGGAAAATACTCTTCAGGATATTATTCAGGAAAACTTCCCCAACCTAGCAAAGCAAGCCAATATTCAAGTCCAGGAAATACAGATAATACCACAAAGATATTCCTCAAGAAGAGCAACCCCAAGGCACATAATACTCAGATTCACCAGGGTTGAAATGAAGGAGAAAATGCTAAGGGCAGCCAGAGAGAAAGGGAAACCCACAAAGGGAAACCCATCAGACTCACAACAGATCTCTCAGCAGAAACCCTACAAGCCAGAAGAGAGTGAGGGCCAATATTCAACACCCTTAAAAAAAAGAACTTCCAACCCAGAATTTTATATCCAGCCAAACTGAGCTTCATAAGTGAAGGAAAAATAAAATCCTTTGCAAACAAGCAAGTACTCAGAGATTTTGTCTCCACCAGGCCTGCTCTACAAGAGCTCCTGAAAGAGGCACTACACATAGAAAGGAACAACCAGTACCAGCCATTCCAAAAACATACCAAATGGTTAAAAGCATCAACAAAATGAAGAATCTGCATCAACTAATGGGCAAGACAGCCAGCTAGCATCAAAATGGCAGTATCAAATTCACATATAACAATATTAATCCTAAAGGTAAATGGGCTAAATGCACCAATCAAAAGACACAGACTGGCAAATTGGATAAAAACTCAAACCCCATCAGTGTGCTGTATTCAGGAAACCCATCTCACATGCAATGATACACAAAGACTCAAAATAAAGGGATGGAGGAAGATTTACCAAGAAAATGGAGAGAAAAAAAAAAAGGAGTTACAATTCTCTGATAAAATAGACTACAAGGCAACAAAGATCAGAAGAGACAAAGAAGGACGTTACATAATGGTAAAAGGATCGATACCACAAGAAGAACTAACGATCCTAAATATATACGCACCCAATACAGGAGCACCCAGATACATAAGGCAAGTTCTTAAGGACTTACAAAGAGACTTAGACTCCCACACAAAAATAGTGGGAGACTTTAACACTCCACTGTCAATATTAGACAATTCAACCAGACAGAAAATTAACAAGGATATCCAGGACCTAAACTCAGACCTGGAACAAGCAACCCTGATAGGCATTTACAGAACTCTCTACCCCAAATCCACACAATATACATACTTGTCAGCACCACATCACACCTACTCTAAAATTGACCACATAATTGGAAGTAAAGCACTCCTCAGCAAATGCAAAAGAATGGAAATCATAACAAACAGTCTCTCAGACCACAGTGCAATCAAGTTAGAACTCAGAATTCAGAAACTAACTCAGAACCACACAGCTTCATGGAAACTGAACAACTGGCTCTTGAATGTTGACTGGATAAACAATAAAATGAAGGCAGAAATAAAAAAGTTCTTCAAAACCAACAAGAACAAAGACACAACATACCAGAATCTCTTGGACACATTTAAAGCAGTCTCTAGAGGAAAATATATAGCAATAAGTACCCACATGAGAGGAGTGAAGAAATCCAAAATTAACACCCTATCATCAAAATTGAAAGAGCTAGAGGAGCAAGATCAAAAAAATTCAAAACCTAGCAGAAGACAAGAAATAACTCAGATCAGAGCAGAACTGAAGGAGATAGAGACACAAAAAAAACGCTTCAAAAAATCAATAAATCCAGGAGCTGGTTTTTTGAAAAGATCAACAAAATAGACAGACCACTAGCCAGATTAATAAAAAAGAAGAGAGAAAATAACCAAATAGATGCAAGAAAAAACGATAAAGGGGAAATCACCACAGAACCCACAGAAATTCCAACCATCATCAGAGAATATTACAAACATCTCTATGCACATAAACTAGTAAACCTGGAAGAAATAGATAAATTCCTGGACTCCTGTGTCCTCCCAAGCCTAAACCAGAAAGAAGTCGAAACCATGAATAGACCAATAACAAGATCTGAAGTTGAGGCAGCGATTAACAGCCTACCACACAAAAAAAGCCCAGGTCCAGATGGGTGCACAGCTGAATTCTACCAGACACACAAAGAGGAACTGTTACCATTCCTCTTGAAACTATTCCAAATAATCCAAAAAGAGGGAATCCTTCCCAAATCATTTTATGAGACCAAAATCATCCCGATACCAAAACCCGGCAGAGACTCAACAGGAAAAGAAAACTTCAGGCCAATATCCATGATGAACATAGATGCAAAAATCTTCAATAAAATACTGACAAGTCAATTGCAACAGGACATCAAAAAGCTTATCCACAATGATCAAGTAGGATTCATCCCGGGGATGTAAGGCTGGTTCAACATATGCAAGTCTATAAACATAATTCACCACAGAAACAGAACCAAAACAAAAACCACATGATTATCTCAATTGATGCAGAGAAGGCCTTTGACAAAATTCAACAGCCCTTTATGCTAAAAACCCTCAATAAACTCAGTATTGATGGAACATATCTCAAAATAATAAAAGCTATTTAACACAAACCAACAGCCAATATCATACTGAATGGACAAAAACTGGAAGCATTCCCTTTGAAATCTGGCACTAGACAAGGATGCCCTCTCTCACCACTCCTATTCGATATACTACTGGAAGTTCTAGCCAGAGCAATCAGGCAAGAAAAAGAAATAAAGGGTATTCAAATAGGAAAGGAAGAAGCCAAATTGTCTTATTTGCAGACGACATGATAGTATATATAGAAGACCCCATTGTCTCAGCCCAAAATCTCCTGAAACTGATAAGCAACTTCAGCAAAGTCTCAGGATATAAAATCAATGTGCAGAAATCACAAGCATCCCTATACCCCAATAACAGACTTAAAGAGAGCCAAATCAAGAATGAACTGCCATTCACAATTGCTACAAAGAGAATAAAGTACCTAGAAATACAACTAACAAGGAACGTAAAGGATCTCTTCAAGGAGAACTACAAACCACTACTCAACGAAATAAGAGAGGACACAAACAGATGGAGAAACATTCCACATTTATGGTTAGGAAGAATCAATATCATGAAAATGGCCATACGGCCCAAAGTCATTTACAGATTCAATGCTATCGCCATCAAGCTACCAATGACCTTCACAGAACTGGAAAAAACCACCTTAAACTTCATATGGAACCCGCATAGCCAAGTCAATTCTAAGTAAAAAGAACACAGCAGGAGGCATCACACTACAGGACTTCAAACTATACTATAAGGCTACAGTAATCAAAACAGCATGGTATGGGTACCAAAACAGAGATATAGACGAATGGAACAGAACAGAGGCATCAGAGGCAACACAACATATCTACAACCATACAATATTTGATAAACCTGACAAAAACAAGCAATGGGGAAATGATTCCCTGTTTAATAAATGGTGTTGGGAAAACTGGCTAGCCATGTGCAGAAAGCAGAAACTGGACCCCTTCCTGACACCTTACACTAAAATTAACTCCAGATGGATTAAAGACTTAAACATAAGACCTGGCACCATAAAAACCCTAGAAGAAAATCTAGGCAAAACCATTCAGGAC
This sequence comes from Callithrix jacchus, assembly GCF_049354715.1. Lineage (NCBI taxonomy): Eukaryota > Metazoa > Chordata > Mammalia > Primates > Cebidae > Callithrix > Callithrix jacchus. The sequence continues at coordinate 51,784,876 of NC_133517.1, forward strand.
ATAGGAGTAGGCAAGGACTTCATGAGCAAAACAACAAAAGCATTGGCAACAAAAGCCAAAAAAGACAAATGGGACCTAATCAAACACCACAGCTTCTGCACAGCAAAACAAACAGTCATTAGAGTGAATCGGCAACCAACAGAATGGGAAAAAATTTTTGCAGTTTACCCATCTGACAGCGGGCTGATATCCAGAATTTACAAAGAACTACAGATTTACAAGAAAAAGAAAACATGCCCATTCAAAAATGGGCAAAGGATATGAACAGACACTTTACAAAAGAAAACATACATGAGGCCAACAAACATGTGAAAAAATGCTCATCATCACTGGTCATTAGAGAAATGCAAATCAAAACTACATTGAGATACCATCTCATGCCAATTAGAATGGAGATCATTAAAAAATCTGGAGACAACAGATGCTGGAGAGGATGTGGAGAAATAGGAACACTTTTATACTGCTGGTGGGAGTGTAAATTAGTTCAACCATTGTGGAAGACAGTGTGGCGATTCCTCAAGGACCTAGAAATAGAAATTCCATTTGACCCAGCAATCCCATTACTGGGTATATATCCAAAGGACTATAAATAGTTCTACTATAAGGACACATGCACATGAATGTTCATTGCAGCACTGTTTACAATAGCAAAGACCTAGAATCAACCCAAATGCCCATTGATGATAGACTGGATTGGGAAAATGTGGCACATATACACCATGGAATATTATGCAGCAATCAAAAAGGATGAGTTCGTGTCCTTTGTAGGGACATGGATGAATCTGGAGAACATCATTCTCAGCAAACTGACACAAGAACAGAAAGTGAAATACCATATGTTCTCACTCATAGGCTGGTGTTGAACAGTGAGAACACATGGACACAGGGAGGGGAGCACTACAAACTGGGGTCTGTTGGGGAGAATAGGGGAGGGACAGTGGGGGGTAGGGAGCTGGGGAGAAATAGCATGGGGAGAAATGCCAGATATAGCAGAAGGGGAGGAAAGAAGCAAATCACACTGCCATATGTGTACCTATGCAACTATCTTGCATGTTCTTCACATGTACCCCAAAACCAAAAATGCAATAAAAAAAGAAAAGAAAAATAAAATAAAATTTTAGTTTTATGATAAAAAAAGAACTGTAAGACTTCTAAACAAAAAAGTGCTACATATATATATATACACATATATATACACACAAACACACACATATATATACACATATACACATACATATGTATACATATACACACACATATATATGCCATAATCAAAAGGCAAAAACAAGCCACATGTTTAAAGAAGGTATATACTATCCAGATTATATATGAAGAATACTTATAAACCAATAAAAATGAAAAATAATTCAGACTGAACCCAGTGACCCATTCCTGTAATCCTAACACTTTTGGAATCTGAGGCTGGAGCATCACTTGAGGCCAAGAGTTCAAGACTAGCCTGGACAACATAGCAAGATCCCCATCTCTACAAAAATAAAAATAATTCAGCAGGTGTGGTGGCAAGCACCTCTAGTCTCAGCCACTGTGAGGCTGGGATGGAAAAATTGCTAGAGCCCAGGAGGTAAAGACTGCTAAGAACTATGATCATGCCCCTGCACTCCAGCCAAGGTGACAGAGTGAGATCCTGTCTCTAAAAAGTAATAATAAAATAATTTAATAGATAAATAGGCAATGAATTTAAGCAGACAATTTACCTACAGATCAGGAAGCCTTATGTCCAATATACATATAAAAAGATGCTCAATCTCATTAGCATTCTGAAACTACTAAATAAAACCACAATGAAATATTGTTTCACACACATTAGATTGGCAAACATTTTAAAGTCTGACAGGTCTAACTTGGACAAGGCAAATTCTCATACACAGCTGATGGAAGCATAATTTGGTACAACTACTTTGACAAAGTCTAGTTAGGTTGGAAGTGCTCCTACTCATTACTCAGCCCTTCTATTCCTACATACCACAGAGAAATTCTCATATATGTGGACAAGTGGGCACGTGCAAGAATGTTTATTGCAGCACTGTATTAAAAGTGAAAGCCTGGAGACAATCTACATGTCCATCAGCAGGGGAGTAGATACATTCAAGTAAATTAATACAATGAAAATGAATGAACAAGAGTTACAGATACCATGTGCTTAAATCTTTAAAATATAATGTTGACTTGTAATATGATTTATATACATTAAACATAAAAAATGATACTATATATTTTGCCACTGTATATATGCATGAAAACATTTCAGAAATAATAAACAGGAAAACTCAGCATGTGAAAGAGAGATGTGAATGAAATTGAGAAGGAGCATGTAGGGATCTCAAGTATAACTGTAAGGAAATGAAAATTTATTTCATTTTAAATATTCTTAAAAGTATAAAAATAAATAATATGATGTTAAAACAAATCACAATGTAAATATTAAAACTAATCTAATTTGACAGTGTGAAAAGCATAAAATTCACGATTAAGTAATTAAAAGTACTAGACTCCTAGCTTTACTGTGACTGGTAACTGTAGATCTTCAACAAGCAAGTCACTTAAATTTGGGGCCTTACTTGTCTCATCTGTATAAAATGAGAGGATTGAACCAGGTAATTTCTAAGATCTCTTACAGCTATAAAATTCAACTCAAAACAATTTTCAGGATTCATAGCAACGAAAGTATAAACAATAACTTGAATTTTAAAATGTAATTTGAAACTCAAGGCATGAATCTCTAACTTGGATGTTATTCCATGACTTCTGACACTGTTCAGTTGTTCACCTCAGTGTTTGCGGCCATCATTGCGTTAAGTGTTCTATCAGTCCATCTTTCCAGCCGTATCCCCCTGCATTCTGAACTGGTCGATAGCAGGAAATGACCTCTTCTTCTGTTGTAGTACCATTTACTCCCAACATAGGCATGCATATCCATCTTCTGTTGCATTGTGAGGGATCTCCCAGTAATCTTTTACTATTTGTAAAATTTTTGAGTCCTAGTTTAGTCACTATTTAACCTTTAGGGTTTTTTAGTGCAAGAAAGAAATTGATTCCATCTTGCTTATATGGGGGGTAAGTGCCAGGAAAAAGACAATTATTAAAAGGATTGTGACTATCTCTTGGAATTAAAGGAAGAGATGGTTTAGGAAGGAAAAGTTCAATGATTTCTGCATCAAAGGTTTATATTGGCCTTTCTCCAACAGCTCTACCATTTGCAAAACTCAGCCCCAGATACCCTCAGTTTTCTGGTCACTCTTTTCCAATTCTATAATTCCTAGGATACAGCGCTGATCCAGCTTGGGTCAAGTATCTTCTTTTAATTCAATTGGCTGTGTGGACAGAGCCATGCATGAAAGTAAAAGTCACTGTAAATCTACTTCTGAGTCTTAAGTCCAATTTCCAGAAGACAACAATTGGGAGCAAATGGGCAACCCCAAAAGTAGTCTCCCATATGCTATGACATGGGTTAAATGAGGGGAATATGTTGCCTGCTTTTTATTAACAGCTTAAAGAGTTTCACTCTGGAATCAGCACAACAGGATGCATTTTGAAAGTATTTCCAAATATTTCTCTTATTCTTGAGATCCTTGGAATGATCTGTACTCATTAATATTTATGTGCTAATATTGAGCTACAAGTTGGACTACTTTCTCCCATTGGTCTCATAATCCACTGGTACCTCTCAAGGTCTAAAAATATTTGCTGACTACAATAAACATTTTTATATTCTAGACTACCAAACTGAAGAAAAAGTAAAGAGAAATCAAAGAGTTGACTTATGATATTTTGGAGGAAGCAAAGTAGAACTGTTTCTAAATATCTCTTTATGAGACTCAACATAGAAATCATTGACAACCAAATTCAATGTTTACATACCACTAAAGATTCTTACTCTTTGATTTGAAAGTTGATGAATTTGCTGATTTTTCTAAGGACTCAGAATCCTACTTTAAAACAACCTGCTTTAAAATTCAGATATGTTCCAGAGATTTTTACATCCATGCAAATTATCCTCTATATTATTCAAGCTTCTTATTTGAATGGGTTGAAGGAGCAAAGACAGGCACAGAGGCTGGTTGAAATGATTTCAACTGCTTCATTACTCTGCAGGTTGGCACTGAATTGCCACTGAATGGGTATAGTCCTGTGTTTTCCAATAGGATGTTTCTCTAGTTCTCTGAAAATAGCAGGTATAGCTCTTGAGGGTTACGGGTACAGTTACAGGTTACAGGACACAGGTATGGCTACCTGTATCATGATTCATATTTACAATATTTTACACCACTCGTATCTCCTGCATTAAAGTGTAAGCTCCTCAGGACTAAAGATTGTCTTTTTATTATTTACTATTTCTCAGTATCTTAGGTTCCATGCTTTGAAAGAGGAGATTTCCAAGGAGTAATTTCCAATAAGTGGTTTGTTCATTTATTTACAAGTAATATTTATTCAAATTAATTTCATGTTAGTAGACTAGAAATAGTATCATGTGAAAAATGTGACTGCCATTCAATATATTTTAAAGCATCTAATTTTAGGATCAGTTACAAACTGTTGAGCTAAAATATAAAAAGACAAAAAAGTCATTTTCTGCCAAAAAAAAATGAAAATTTGGAAGCTTTAGAGATAAGAATTTGGAATAGCTATGTTTAAACCCAACTCTGTTGGAAGATGAGCACTTTTTTTGTATAAAGTCTCCTTTAACTTCTATGTAAAGTTACTTAACCATCACTTGCCAACTCAACTACCATCTGAAGAACTATCATGAGATGGCAGTAATTCCTTATAGAACTAGAGATAAAAAGAGCAATTTGGAAAATTATGATTACTCTTGGGAAGATTGAAGGTAGGGGTATAGTGCAAGGTCTGACTCCATCCATGAACAGAGTTGACTCAAAAAGTTTTGGACTTTTATTCATATCTGATAAAGATCAAGTAGAATGAGAACTCACTCCATATTTTCTGTTCCTAGAGCCACTCCAACTCCCATCTTCTTTGATACTGATCTCACTCTGGAATAACATGTCCTAGTACAGAAGTTTCTGTACAGTAGACTTAGGCACTTGATTATGTTCAATTGGTTACCTTCATTTTAAATGTTCAATATATACTGACGGTCTAATTACTTCATGAGAACAGTTCAGTGACCTACTCCAATGAGCATTTGTACTGACAAATGCAAGAAGAAAGTCTCTAGAGTTTAAATGGCTGACACTGTCACAGACACTGAGGAATAATGACATGATCACAATCTTGATACTTGAGTAAGTAACTATTTAAACATGCAGTAACTTACTTGAACTGCACAGTCTGAGGGAAAAGTCCCCAGAACACTGCTCTCACTTCAGAGTGGGAACCCCAGCAGGTTCCCAGGGCCACCATCTCTTCAGATCAACTGGCTACAGATTCAGAAACCACCCTCAGGTTTAATAATTTGCTAGAATGACTCCATGAAAGCTATGAGACTCACTGCCATGTTTACTGTAGGCAAAGGTACAAATTAGAACCAGCCTAAGGAAGCAATGCATAGGAGGAAGAATCTGGGAAGTTTGCAGTTGCAGAACTACTGGTCATCCCTTCCCCATGGAGCCACGCACAGCACAGTTCTCCTAGCATCAATGTCTGACAGTACACATGGAGTATTGCCAACCGGGGAAGCTCACCAGGCCTTCGGTACCCAGAGTTATTACTGGGGTTGATCACATACATCCTGTGTGGCTGACCCTTACCATACCCTCCTGAAGGTATGGGCTAGTGCCTCTAGTCACCAATTCCTCTAGAGTTCAGAACTTACACAGCACATCCCAAAGCCCAGAGGCAATGACATTCCTATCTGGCAGGACCTTCGAGGCACCTAGAGATCACCTCCCGATAGCCAACAACAAATGCCAGAATTCTCTCTAGGTAAGTTTAATTATTCGAAAAAAAAAGACAGTTGAAGATACTAGGTTGAACCATAAGCAGTTGCCAGTATTTAATCATTTTGACATACAAATATGACAGTTTCCTTTGGTTCAACATAATAGGATGAAATTGATCACTCGTCAAATATTTACTGTGTGCATATACTATGCAAAAAGTAAAATACTCGATAATTAGCTCCTGTACCTTTGTAGTAAACAGGTTAGAAAATGTTCACTTAACAAATGTTTATGAAACATCGACCATGTGCTAATCCTTATTCTAGGTCATGGAAACATAGTATTAAACAAGACCTAAGATCTCCGCCCTCATGGAACTTTTAATGTTGTGGAGTTAGGAAGGGAAGGGGGCAGAAACAGACATTCAAGAAGTAAACCAGTAAATACGGCAGTTTAATCCAGCTGTAAGTTTTATAAAGAAAATAGTATAGGATAATGGGATAGGGATTCCAGAGGGGAGGTAAGGGGCTAATTTAGATAGTATGATCAGTAAAGGCTCCTCTGAGAACCTGAGCCTAAATAATGAGCAGGAGCCAATCATGAAGGATCTGGAAGCAGAGCCTTGCAGAAAATGGGACAGCTGATTGGTTGCAATAAAAGCTGAGTTTACTGAAGAATATAATTGCCTATGTGGCTGGAGCCTGTTGCAAAAGGGGTCAATCATATGATATGATGTCAGAAAGCTGAAAGGAGCCAGATCATGTGAGGCTTTATACACAATAGTAGTAAGATTTTATTCCAAGTACAAAAGAACCAATGATCTCATAAAAATATTAATATCACAATTTTTAAATTAACAATAATATTGATACCAAAATATCAGTGACATGTGCTACAGGAGGAGCAAATCAAAGGCCTAGAGAAGGTAGGATACTTCCTTCCAGCTCCAATAAAGCAAATTTTCAGAAAGGTGATATTTGCACAAGGCCTTGAAGGATGGCGGGTCCATTTATTAAATGGCCAGGCAAGGCACTGATGGAATCTCAGTCCAGATGAGAGGCAACCATTTCTGGAGGCACGGGAGCAACTCAGTCAAGAACCTGGTCAAGAAAAACACCTGCCAGCCCATCCAGAAGATGGACGATAGGGATACAGCCAGAGTGGAACATTACACTAGAGAAGTAGATTTTGATATGTCAAAAAGAATATTAAATACCAAACTGAGGAAGTTGGGTTTTATTTTTTTTAACTGGGAAGCTTATACAGAGTTTAAGCAACAAATATTACAAGCAGAACTGTGCTTTAGGTGAAGAGTGACAGCACTATTTAAAGTATGTTAGAACGGGTGAATGACCAGAAAAAAGTTTTGCTAGTGCTAGAAATATATCTCAAACTAGCTTAAAGATTATTGACTCAGGCCAGGCACTGTGATTCATATCTGTAATCCCAGCACTTCTAGAGGCTGAGGCAGGTGGACCACTTAAGGTCAGAAGTTCGAGACCAGCCTGGCCAATAGAGTGAAAACCTGTCTCTAATAAAATTTTAAAAAAAATTAGCCAGGCATGGTTGTAGGCATCTGTAATCCCCGCTACTCTGGAGGCTGAGGCAGGAGAATCGCTTGAAACTGGGAGGCAGAGGTTGCAGTGAGCCAAGATAACACCATTTCACTCCAGCCTAGGTGACAGTGAGAGACTATGTCTCAAAAACAAAAAGATTATTGACTCAGCAAGTGAGAACTCCAAGGGTAAACTACCTTGAGGAATGGCTGAATCTAAAAGCCTTAGGGATATTGTAACAGCACTGCCCACCAGGGTCCCTGCTTTCTTTTGAGTTATGCATCCTCCAATGGAAAAAAGGCCACCAGTAGTTCCAGATTATTCTCATGGCTCCTGATCTCAGAGGAAGAGAGACCCTCCCTCTTCCAGTATTCATATATTAAAGTTTAGAGATAATAATAATACATATGACAATGACTACAATGTATTGTCACTTACCATGTGACAAAATGTGCTCCAAATACTTCACATAAACCATCTCATTTAACTGCCTCAAGAATCCTATGAGGTAATGATACTAGGAGCCCCATTTTTCCGATTACAAAACAGAAAGGTAAAATTTTCCCACAATCACATATTTACTAAGTGGTACAAAATTCAAACACCGGTGGATACACTCTAGAACCAGCACATCTATTTTAACATTTTTATTATAAAGAATTTTGCACTTGTTCACTCTAGTCAAACTGTACAATGAATCCCCATTACACTCATTACTTAAGTCCACTTAAGCCAATTCACAGACTAAATTCTCCTTCACGTTATTTTAAAGCAAACCAGACATCACATCATTTTTATTTAATCCATAAATTCTTCAGTATATATCTCATTTTAATAAGACCACAGTATAGTCTCACCCAAAAAAAACAATAATTTTTAATATCATTAAATAACCAGTCTATGTTCACATTTCCGATAGCTCATGAAAATCAGAAATCATTTTTATTTCTACATTATGATGATGTAACAGAAAAATTCAGACTGTTGGAAAAGCTACAGGATAACCAGTTTTCTTCAATTAAAAAAACAATTTTTTAAATTAGAAAAGAAAGAAATAGATGTAGAAATATGGATCATGAGAGACTTAAAAATTGTTTCAAACAATTACTGCATGAACCTCATTTGGATCCTGAATACTGGAAATTGTTTAATTCTTTTTTGTGCACTAGAGATGGAGAGTCAAATTATTGTGCCTTCTGCAAGCCCCAGACTTCACCACCACACAATTTATCCATGTAACAATCCTGCACTTGTACCCCCTAAATCTATAAAAATTTTAAAAAGTTAAGATGTTTTTAAAAAGAGAAAGAATTATTATCCCTTAAGATCATTTGGAGGAGTTCCTCTCTGTGAAGGTGTGCTCCTAACTGAACACACAAGATTTGTAAAAATTGCTTTTTTATTTTTTGTTTTGTAATTATGTAAAATATTTATGCAGCTCAGAAGTCAAGTTTACAAGACAAATTCACTTCTGTGCCTATTCTCTTTATCTTACTTTTTCTCTCCCTTTTTATGTAGTAGGTGTTTTTTTATTTTACAGTTTATTCTCCAGTAAATGATAAAATGCTCTATTCAGTTTACATAGCTTTCTTCCAGTGAGCAATATATCATAAAGATATTCCTTATTCCTTTAACAGCAGCATAGAACCATATTGTGTGAAGTATCATGGTTTATTCAACTAGCTTCTTACTCTGGGACTTTGGAGTTGGTTCTAGTCTTATGCCACTCCAATAGCTATCCAATGAAAGCCTTACCAACACACCTTTCTGTAATTTTGCCAGTGGAATCAATTTCTAGAAGTGGAGTTGTTTTGTCAAAGAATAAATGCATATGGTGTTTTGTAAAACCAATCACATCAACAATGTATAAAAATGTCCTTCACCTTCTCCAACTAAGTGCATTGTCATACTTGAAACATTTACCCATCTAATAGTTGCGAAATCGTATTCATTGTATTTTTAATTTGAATTTCTCCTACAATAATGAAGTTGTGTATCTTTTTATATGGCTATAAGCCATATGCTTTTCTTTTTCTCTGAGCTATGTTCATTTCTCTCAACCACATCTTTCTATGTGGTTGTTCTCTACTGTTTTGGGAAACTATGTATTAGAAAGGGTAACACTGTGTCTGTGATGCACAATGGAAATGTGTTTTCCTAGTTTATTTTTTTTTAACTTTTCTTATCATGTTCCTTGATATACAAAGTTATATTTTTTTCTAAATGTAATCAAAAATATTGTATTCTTTCCTTATTGATTGTACACACATTCTAAAGTACCACTTGCTATGGGCTAAATTGCATCCCCTCAAAACTCATGTGTTGGAATCCTAACCCTCAGTCCTTCAAAGTATGACTATATTTGAAAAAGGGCCCTTAAGGGATAATTAAGCTAAAATGAGGCCTGATAGGTGGGTCCGAACCCAAGATGACTGGTGTCCTTATACAAAGAGATTAGGACATAGACACTTGAAGAAGGAAGATCATGTGAAGATATCTGAAGTTGGCCATCACAAACCAAGGAGAGAGACCCTTAGAACAAATCTTAAATTAACATTTAAGAGTTACTCTAGTTCTCCTGTGATGGTCAGGGACACCACCATTGTATTTCACTATTGTTTTAGGGCAACATCTCTTCAAAGATCATGATGATTTTTTTTTTCAGTTTTTTTTCCCAGATGACGGTACTGTTGTTGTTAGCAATGAGGTCTCACTATGTTGCCCAGGCTGGTCTTGAGCTCCTGGCCTCAAGCAGTCCTCCCATGACTGCCTCAGAAGTGCTGAGATTATAGGCATGAGCCACGGCTCCCAACTGCTGAGTGGCCCATTCTTTAGGAAAACTGACAGACTATACAACTGAAACAGTGACAAACATTGATCTGATCTTTAGGAATTTTTGCCTCTGGAGATTTAGAAGGCAGCTAAAATTTCAGCAAAACATTCTTAAAAGCACTTCTTAAAAATATTCTTGACATTGGATATTGTCAAAAACAGAGCTTTAAAATTAAACTAAATTTTAAATTATTTTTAAAAATAGGTAATATATGCACAAGGCACAAAATTCAAGTTAGCTTACAAAAGGATTGTGCAGAGAAAAGCACATATCTGTTTACCTGTATTCCACCAAGTTTCTTACTATTTTCTTCTTGATGAGCACTGAACAGAAAAATTGAGTACAGACTGCCTGGAGTAACAGTCTACATTTTTATCTCACTTCTTAGTAAATGTGTTTGCTTATCGAATTTTTCAGTAAGAACCTATGGTTAAAAAAAAAAGGCCTCTCAGGGTACAGAAACAATAAATCATTGATGAATTGGGTTGGAAAGAACACCAAAGATTATCTGTTTCAGGATAGGACTGGAATGAATAAAGTGTTTTTATAACAAAAGAAATGATCGCCCAAGAAAAACTAATACTTCTGAGACTCGTGTATCCACCACTGAGCCATGTGTCATAAGTTTTTATAGGTTCTCTCAGTTATCAGTTGTATAACTATCCCAAGACTTAGCAGCTTAATAAAAAGCAGATTTTATTTTATCACAATTCTATGGGTCAGGAACTCGGGCCAAGTTGACCTCAGCTGAGCAGTTTCTAGGCTGGTTTCACCTGGGATCACATATACGGCTACCATGAAATGTAACTGACATAGGACAGACTGGAATCACATGGCCTTGTTCACCCGTCTGGAAGTTGGTTCTGGCTGTCAGCTGGATGACATGTCTTGATCAGGCCAACACAGGTTTCTTCACAAGGCAATGGCATTCCAGAAGGAAAAAGCCTTTTGTACAAGCATTTTTCTGGCCTCTGTTTACATCACATTTGCTGAGTCCCACTGGCCAAACCACATCATATGACCAAGTCCACAGTCCAAGTAAGAAGAGACCACATACAAGTACAGATGCAAAGAAGTATGATTTATAAGTGGCCATGGTTATAACAATCTACCACACAGGTCTAAGCTCAAAGTAAGCCAAGTGCCATCAGGATAGAGTTCTATAATTTCTGGGTGGAATGAGCAAGAGCAACACAGAAAATAATTAAAATAATGGGGCAGTTATTTTGTGTGTATGAAACCAACATGAAAAAGTTAACAGTAAAAACAAAGCCCTGAGGACGTGACAGCATTTTATGGCAAGGAATCAAGAAGATATCTGTTCAAAAAGAGAAAAACAATGCCATAGAAGTCATAGAAAGAAAGATATCTAAATGTTAGAAAGGCTCTTCGAGCCAGCATTCAATGTAAAAGACGATATCATTTTACAACAGCACTCCCATTCCTCAATCTAAAACTTCTTCCAGGATAAAGGCAATCAGTATGCAAGAAAAGTAACTTGGAACAGTTATCCAAGAATATTACATTCCAGCTATAACTAGATACACAGAATTGCAAATATTGCTAGCAAGAGCATTGAAAACATAGTTGTCCTAAATGCAATGTTGTATCCTGGACTGGATCCTAAAACAGAAACTCTTAACTCAGATTCAAATGGATCTCCACTTTTAATCAAATAAAATCCAAAATACTCAAACTTCTTGTTTGATTAGTAGAAAAATAGGTAAAAGATTCATCTGCACTTTAGTTACTATATTATATGAAGGATAATTTCTCCATTTTATAAATATATCATAGTTATATAAGATGTTAACATTAGGAGAAGCCAAGTAAAAGGTATATGGAAACCCGTTGCACTATCTTTGCACATTTCTGTGAGTCTAATATTATTTTCAACATCTGAAAGTTTAAAAAATACATATAGTCAGTTAACTAAGGTATAAGGTGTACACTTGAATGCATGTCTGTATGTGACATCATGTATATCTAAGCTCCCAGAACTAGGAGCAACTGCAGACCCTAGGATTTCAATAATTAACATGTCAAATTTTAAAGTAAAATTTAGAGTCACCAATGAGGAAGAACAGTGCAGGATGCAAATCAGACTGCAGCACTGGAAATGGAGGAAATGGGTTGAGGTCTGGAGTCACTTCTCAGAAAGACATATAATTGAGATAATTAAAGAAGAGGAAAACAAGAGGAAGAGATAAATATACCAAGGTAGAAGCAATCCTCTAAACATAGAAATGTTCTACATATAGCCATCATCATTATCCTAGAGATAGGAATTGTTAGCTACCACTTGATCAATGATAGGTTTATATCTTCCACACAGAAGAGATTCTGATTATGTCACTCTTCACTCAAGGCTCAAATGGATCTCCACTTTTAGTCAAATAAAATCAAAATACTCAACTTTCTTTTCTGATTCAAAAGCAACTGCATTTAGTTTCTGATATTCCAACTGCTACTGTTGGACCTGCTCCCTCCCAGTCTTTTCATCAGATACGGGTAATTGCTTTATTCCTGCCATCCCTCAAGTCCCACTTTCCATCTCCTTTCACTTTGTCCCATATAACCACAGTTAACCTTTTAATGTCTGGTTTTAAAAAATGTATTTGGTGAGTTATGAGATGTAGCTACAGAATATTTCTGGTTGAATCCCACCTCAGCTAAATAAACCATCATTAATCTTCATATTCCAATTTAAAGAAGGCTAAGGTTAATCATAAATACTTTCTGGACCACGTAAGAGATAAATAATATTATGTGAAACACTGCAACTGGTACTTATCAACAGCACCATTCAGAGGTCAAAGCCCAAGGGCAAACAAGGGTAGAGCAAGAAATGTGTTGCTCAATTTATTGTCAGGAGGTTAATCTGCAGCATTGTCAAGGTCATCCACAAAGTGCAGAATTACTCTTGAGGACCCAAACCAAATATGTGTGCCTGTAGTGCCTGCTTGAGCTTCTGATGAAGATATTGCAGCTGCTGTGAGTAGAATGCAGTTGATCCCTCAAAACGAGAAGGGTCCAAGAAGTCAGTATATGCTGACTCTCAACTTATGAGATGAAGAATTCTTAGGAGTATAAACAATGTAAGAGGAAAGCTTAAAGATTTTAAGTGCTAATTCAGAAAACTATATTAACCTGCAAACACAATGTGTGTTAGTGGGAGGTAGGGTCTTACATGTGTGAAATAGATAGTGATCAATATAATCAACAGACATAACTTCTAATACTTAGACCAGAGGCTACTATTTTTGTGTGATGGATACATCTGACAGTCTGGCAAAGCCTATGGACACTCTTTTGGAATATTCTTTTAAATGTGCAAAATGAAACATATTCGGTTACAAAGGAAACTAGTCATATTGCAATACAGTTGTCAAAATATTTTTAAAATAAGCATGTGATATAGCAATGTATATCCCCCTTTACAAAATATTAAATAACAAGATCTGAAGGCAGTGTGAATAATCACCATAGTGAAGAGCATGAACAGTATAACATGTCTGCAACTACTTCTCCAGAAGTCAACATTTTCATGTTTCTGCATGGTTTGGGCTTTCTGAGTAAATTTTACTGGAGTTTACATTAAAGGACAAATTTTGGAAGCTCAGTGATAACGGAATAGATCATGAGCAAACTCAGGAAAGTGATTTGTGTCCATGAAACTATATACAGTCAGCCCTTCATCTCCATGGGTTCCACATCTGTGGATTCAGTCAATGTGAATTGACAATATTTGGGGAAAACTGTGTGCACTGAAAATGTATGGACTCTTTTTCTTGTCATTATTCCCTAAACAATACAGTATAACAATTATTTATATATCATTCATATTGTATTAGGTATTATAAATAAACTAGAAATGACTTAAAGTGTGCAGGAGTATATACATAGGTTAGAAGCTAATACTACACTATTTTATTTAAAGGACTTGAGAATCTGCAGATTTTGGTATCCACCAGGGGTCCTGGAACCAATCCCCCACAAATACCGAGGAACAATTGTATTTACATTTCAAAAGGAGATAAAACCTGGAACCAAGAAAACATTCCAGAGTTGCAACCCAGAGAGGCTTTTCTTACCTTCTCTTTGGAGATATAGGTTAATATTTCAAAGGATGAGAACCCAGGGAACTTCCCATGAAGGCTTTTTCTACAACAGAGGAATTAAGTATCTACTTCTCCCTCAGGAGGGTAGGGAGCAGTGTGTGCATAAGCTCCCAAACTCATAATTTGGGGGTTTCTTTCTTGTGATGCAAGAAATCTCACTTATGCATATACCAAGTCCATCTGGCTCTCATCACTTTACCCCAGAAGAAGGACTGAACCATGGATAATCAGTGTGGTTATTGCTCTAAACAATAATAGTAAATCTGTTTTACTGAGGATACCCCATATTTACATCCAGGATAATATCAATAAGCACAGACAGTAAAAATTATTTAGCTTGTATTAGGCTTATGAAAATGGGGATGATTGGAAAAATAGACAATTAGATCTGTCATCACTAATTAGAACATCATCAATTCATCTATCACATATTTTTGGAACACCCAATCTGTGTAAAGTAGTATATATCTTATATATACTATTATATATATAATAAATAGCAGATATATACTATTATATATAGAAGATATATAATATACATACATATATACTATTTAGCTTGTATTAATTTAATTTATAAATTATTATACCATAATAAATACTATATATTATAGTATAGTATAATATAAATAGTATATGTTATAATAAATAGCATATAAATATATAATATATAGTATATGTATATACTATATATTATATTTAATAGTATATATAAGATGTAAACTATTTTACAGAGATTGGGTGTTCAAAAAATAATTGATAGATGAATTGATGATGCTATCATTAGCAATGACAGATCTAATTCTCTATTTTATAGTATATGTAGTATATACATACTGTTTCTTACATATAATAGCACATATATAATAGTATATAAAATAGATACTATTTTACACAGATTGTGTTCAAAAAATATTTGATAGATGAATTGATGTTACGATTAGTGATGACAAATTTCATTATACATATACATATATATATTTCTAGACATATATGCCGGAATAAAATAACTCTTGTCCCCGTCTTTTGTGACACTTGTAAGTTTGGTGAATCCAGGAAGTGAGAAGTGAGAAGAAAATGGGAAACAAAAAGTAAACTTTTAAAAACATAGTAGGTACCTAAAAGAGAAATGGTGCCAATTTCTTTTATTTTTTTCTTTTGCTAACATTTAGCTGTTTTTATTTTTTGTCATAAACAATACTGAGATGAGTATCCTTATGTCTGCATTGATAAGTGGATACATGATTATTTTCTTTTGAACACATTCCTGGAAATGAAGCTGTGTTTGAGGGCACCAAGGCTTTTGAAATAAACTTTCAAATTGCCCTGCAGGAAGGCTGTGCTAATTTAGTGACTTTATTCTTTTGTCATGTTTAATGTCTCACTTGTTTTCTATTCAGAATAAACCATCTTTTGTTATGTACTCCCATCTTCCTTTTATATTGGCAAGTTTCTAATTAACCTAGGGCTTCCTGTGCAATAGGCAGAAGCTGATATTGTTTATCCTTTTATCATCTACATTAATAAACTCATAAAGAAAGTATCACTTTGACCCCATATATCTCCTTCTCTAGCATTAATCACAGAACTCTGTTAAGATCCAGCCACACATAACAACAGTAGGGTTTTACTCTCCCTATCTATATATTAGCTGTGCTGAAGGTGAGTCCCTCCAACTCACTGCAGCCAGGGAGCTGCTTCCCTAGAAAGAACTTGCTCTGACATGACTTCCACCAGGTGCCATTCAGTGTAAGGGCAGCATATTTACAAACTCCATAAAAAATGTGCTGTATGAGGCTTCCTCCTATCTTTGTCATCATTTATGCAAACAGTTCTTTTTGATAGAATCTGGAATTTACCCAATTCATTCTGAAGGCTGTGAAATGCGATCTTTATGAGTTCTAGTCTTCCTGTGAGGATGCATTCTTTTTGTGGAAGGCACCACGGGGTTGACACAGTATTATTTATTTTTCTTCCACATACTTTTTGTACCTTCCTCTGTAACCAATATGAGGCTGTATTGAAGAGAAATAATCTTACCAAATAAAATAAAGAACAAAGGGGTTAGAGCAAAATCATGCCCAGATAGTCATGAAGACCTCTTTTCTTCAATTTCATGAAGGTAAATGAGTCACTCATATAAGACCTTGGGGGAAAGTGCTTCAGCAAAATGGTGCAAAGACCCTAACACAGAAAAGATTTTTGTATTTATTTGAATTAAGCTCAGAGCTGTTTGAGAAGAAAGGGGAGGGGAAGGGAGAGAAGAGGAGGGGAGGGAAGAAAGAAACCAAAGAAAATGATGAAGCAAGAAAGAAAAGGCTAATTATGTTTTGGTCATCAAGTGTTACCATTGCATATATGTTTAAATGTATCCTTTTATAACCTGTCTCCTTAATTGGATTCTACTGTTTCCCTCTCAAAGCTAGCTAAGCTGTGGCAACATGCTTGAACTTCACAAATATAAAGATCAGGTTTAGTAATGTAGTTCTAAGGCAACATACTAATAAAATAAAACAAAAATTCTGTGATCTAATATCACATGAGTCATATGTATCCAAAAATGCCACATTTAATGAAAATAAAATAACAGTGCCTGGTCTGGTAAAAAGCAAACAACTTTTACCAGTTGCCAAACTGCATTTCAGTTGTCATATGTCACAGTCAGACCTACTGGCAAAGGTAGGACCAACCGCCCTGCTGTAATGTACCAGCAAGAGCTAAGAGACGACATCATTTTCCCTTGAGGAATGACACCACTCACTGGGTTTCACACAGCACCCCGTTACAAATTACTGTCTCTGAAGACTAAGGTTGAACTGTGCAGCTTGCTCTAAGTGAAATTTGTTCAATATGGTTACCATCACTTTCACCTACTCACTCCCAGGCAAGAATCTTAGCTCTTAGGTTATAGACTTTGGATTTTTAGAAATGGGGAAATATGACATTGTTATTATTCATGACAATAATGACAAGTACTCTTCACCACAAACACTTGTGTGGGAGCCAATACTAAGTTCTCTGATTGCTTCCTTTTTATTTTTATTTTTTCCAGTTTGCTTAATTTCAATTCAGAAAAAAAGCCATGTCATAAACCCTATAGGAAAAAAAAAAGAACAAACAAAAAGAAGAAATGTTTTGTTACATTGAGTGCTGACAACCTGGAGCTTTAAGTTATTTCAAACGTTTTTAACTATTTAACCTGGGAAGTAGAACTATATTTTAGGCCAAGGTTTATTACTGCTTCCTTGCCTCTGCACAGATCAGAATCTTGGTCAATGTTTCTGTTCGCATAAGAGCAATTGGAGTTCTTCTCCAAAGGATTGTGAATACAATCTGTCTGTCTGTCTATCATCTATCTATCTATCTATCTATCTATCTATCTATCTATCTATCTATCTATCTCTTCTGATTATCCCAGAGCTTTGACAAAAGTGAAAGCAATAAAGATGAGGAAAGGGATGAGTTTCAGGAGGGAAAAGAAAAATACTTATAATCATAAAGACTCAGGTTCCCATCCAAGTACTAACCAGGCCCCACCACTACACATGTACCCCAGAACTTAAAAAAGCATCAATCACTAGATTGCTGAAACATTAAAACACACACACACACACGAATCAGTATACCACAGTGTAATTTGCAATGAACACACTTTGGTCCCATTTCCGCTATGTACTGCCTGCATAATCTTGAACACAGAAGACAAACTGAAATTCATTGTCTTTATCTGTAAAATGGTGATAGTAATAACTACCTCAGAGAGTCACTTTAAGGAAGAAATGAAGTTGGTAATGCAAAGCACTCAGCACAATATCTGACAAGTTAAAAAGATGGTAGCTGCAGGTGTTGTTACTGTTGCTGTTGTTACAATTTGTGTTGTTATAGGAGAGTAAACCATTAGAATCCTTTATCCTCTGAAATCTCTCTCCAATATTTTATCTGGCTTTATTCTATGCTAACTGACAATCAATCATACGAAGCTTAGAGTTCTCTTTGACACCTTCATTTACTATGTGTAGAAAGTAAGGCCCTGAAAATTAACCAACTGACCCAGAAACATGAATCTGCATCTATCAATTACAAATGCGAGGCTTTTTCTACTTCATTATGTTGATACTCAGCCAGGGCCTGAGCATAAAGGACTGACCATTTCCATTTTTTATGACACTCCACTATATTGTTAAAAATCAAAATTTCAATGGTCTTTTCTTGCAGAAATAAAAAAGCCAATTTTCAGATTTATTGCAAGGGATCTCAAACAGCCAAAACAATCTGGAAAAAGAATAAAGTTGGAGCCTTCACATTTCCGAATCTCAAGACTTACCACAAAACTACAGTAATTAACACAATGTGACACTGGCACATGGATAAACATATAGACCAATGGAATAGAACTGTGAATTCAGAAATAAATCCATACATGGCCAATTTTTTGTCATCAAGAGTCCCAGAAACATTTCAGTGGGAAAAATGTTCTCTTTAACAAATGGTGCTAAGAAAACTGGATATCCCTCATGTGAAAGAATGAAGATAGACCGGCTACATCACACCATATATAAAACTTAACTGAAAATAGATCAATGCCATAAATATAAAAGCTAAAACCAGAGAACCCCTAGAAGAAAAGAGAGGTAATTCTTAATAACCTTGGATTTGACAATGGATTCTTGGATATGGCACCAAAAGCATGAGCAAGGAAAGAAAAAATAAATATAACATCATCAAATTTTGAAATGTTTTGTATTAAAAGACATTATCAAGAAAGTGAAAAGGCAGTCTACAGAGTGTAGGGAAGTATTTTTAAATAATAGCTCTGATAAGAGTCTAGTGTACAGAATGCACTTATAACTCTTATAACTTGATGACAAGAAGAGCAAGCATCCCAATTTTAAAATGGGCAAATCCCTAACCCCCAAAATGTTCTCTATTGCTACAGTTTTTCTTTCCAAGAATGTAGTATAAATGGAATATATAACCTGTTGAGGTTGGCTTCTCTTACTCTGAATGCCTTTGAGGTTCCTCCAAGTTGTTGCATGTATCAATAGGACATTCTTTTTCATTGTTGAGAACTATTCCATTATATTAATATCCCACAGTTTATCATTCACCTGTTGGAGGATATTTGGATGGTTTCTACTTGGAGGCAATTATGAAGAAAACCGCCATAAACATTTATATCAATAAATGTTTATATTTCTCCACAGTAGACACCTAGAAGTGGACTTTTTGAGTTATATTTTAAATGCAGGTTTAACTGTAAGAAGCTGATGAAGAATGTTTTAGGGCGCCCATCCCATCTTTCATTCCCAGGAGCAAGGTGTGAGACTTTCACTGGATCTGCATTCTCCCACACTTGGTATTGCCAGTATGTTTAATTTTAGCCATTCCCATAAATGTTTTGCAGTATTTCTCCATGCTTCTAATTCAAATTTCTTTAACAATTAATGATGCTAAATAACTATGATGTGGTTATTTGCTCTTTGTATATCCTCTTTGTTGAAATGTCTTTTAAAGTCTTTTGCCCATTTTTTAACTGAATAGTTTGTTACAATTGTTGCATTTGATAGTTATTTATATGCTTTAGATACACAACCTTTGCTTAGATTTGCCAATATTTTCTACCAGTCTCTATTTTGCCTTTTCCTTAACACTTAACACAAAGCCCTTAACACAGAGTAAAAGTTTTATTTTGGATGAAGTCCATTCTGTCAAGATTTCCTTTTATGCATCATGCTTTTAGTGTCAGGTCTAAAATTTATTTGCCCAATCCAGGGCAGAACAACAGTCTCTTGTCCTCTCGTAAAATTTTCATAGTTATTTGTTATTGTTAATCTAGATATGTAAAGCAATTTGAGTTAATTTTTCACAGAGCATTAGATTTAGGTTGAGGTTTTAACATTGATATCTAATTGCTCCTACACCATTTGCTGAAAATGTTATATTATCTCCACTAAATTGCCTTTGCTCGTTTGTCAAAAATCGATTGGCTATATTTGTGTGAGTTTATTTCCTAGACTCTCTATTCTGTTCCATTCACCCATGTGCTTATCCCTTCACCGATGCCACATCATCTTGAATACAGTAGCTTTGTAGTAACTTAAAATTGGGTAGCATAATTTCGCCAACTTGGTCTTCACTTTAGCCAATTCTTTTGGCTATTCTACTTCCTTTGCCTTTCCATACAAATTTCAGAACACGCTTATCTATATCTACAAAAACATCTGCCGGGATTTTGATTGGAATGGCATTAAGTGTACAGATCAATTTAGAAGAATTAAAATATTTTCTACGTTGAGATTTCCAATCCATGAAAACAGTTTGTCTCTCCATTTATTTAGGCCTTCTTAGATTTCTTTCATCAGCAATTTGTCATTTTATATATATATATATATATATATATATATATATATATATATATATATATATCCAGTACTCATTTTGCTGGATTTATACCTAAGTATTTCAAAGCTATTGAATTGGCGGTTTTCAAACTTTTTTGGTTGCAATTGTTTATTCCTAGTATATAAAAGTAGGATCAATATTCATGTGTCTTTCCCACATTCTTTCACCTTGATAAACTCACTTGATCTTGGGATTTTCTACATTAATAATCACATCATCTGTGAATTGGGTCACTTATTTTTTCTCTATCCAATCTATATATCTTTTAATCTTTCTCTTGCCATATTACACTAGTTGAGAAGTATAGTACAATGTTGGATAGCAGCTGTTTCCTTGTTCCCAGCTGCTATTGGTGAGATTTGTGCTTGCATCATGTTACCCAGTGCCTCATGTTATCCAGGGGAGGCACTCTGGTGTCTCAGGCAATGAGCAGAGCCATAGAGCTCCCAAAAGTTTCTGTCCTTTGTGTTAAGCTAACAGGGAAGATGAAGGGGCAAAGCCAGGTTGGGGCTGCTATGGGCAGGTCCACACTCTGGCTCTCCATATGTGGCACAATAAACAGCAGCAGTGGGGATCAGAGGGCAGTTCTCTGGCCAATGGGGTAATGTTCCAGGGAAGAGCAGAGCTGCCTCTGCTCGCAATGATGTGCTAGCAGCAGCTAGTTTAGGATCCAGGTAGTCTGAGATCAGATCTGAAAACTGCCCCAGGCCATTAGCCTTCCTGCAGAGACAGAAACCACAGCTTTCCAGCCATGACCCTCCTGGTCCATGATCCCTTGGTTCTGGCCAAGGGGGATCCTCCCCACTCAAGATTATACTGAGAATCTCAAGTAGGGATTAATCCCTTGGCCAAAACCTCTCTCACAGTTGGGGCTTTCTCTCAACCTGTGACTGCCACCTGAGTTAGCTGGCAGATTTCTGTGAAGTCTGCTGTGAAGTAGGGAAAGGACTGGCTTCCCCCTATGCCCACTGGACAGTGGGAGTACATGCAGAGCACACCCCAATGCCTCTCCCTCTCAGCTTCCCATCACTTACCAAATCAGTCCCAGCTCTGGGCAAGGTTAAGACTTTTCCAGCAGCCTAGACTGCCAGGTTGCCCAGTAGGTGTGTTTATCCAAGAGACAGTTTATCTCCCACTTACAATCTGGGGACTTAAAAGTTTTCTGTCCAGCTCACAGTGTTGGTGGTAGCCTACCACATGTTTCAAAGGGTCTCTGGTTTCTTTCAGTTGTCCTGTTAAGCTCCTGTGTTGCTTCTTGGAAAGAGTTCAGTGTGAATCTCTATACACTATTAATATTTTGTCTTTCCAAGTGGGAGAGGCATACTAACAATGCCTCTAATCTGCCAACTTCATGCTTTTCTTCTATTATTTTGAAATAAATTGTTTTAAAATGATGTTAAAGTTCCTGCTTTCAATTTTCAAACTTACTTAGAAGACCACATCATCTGTTCACCCAGATATATACATTATTGCTGTTCTTCTATAATTTCTGATATATCAAGTTTTCTTCTGGTATCATTTCTGTTCTATCCAACTCTCTTTAAGCAATTCTTTTAAAGCAGCTTTGCTTCATCTGAAACTCTTTTTATTACTCTTTCACTCTGGAAGGATATCTTTGCTAGACAGAAATTTTGGATTGAGCGTTCTTTTCATTGAGCAATCTAAAGGCATACTACTTTTTCCTGCCCTCTCTGGTTCTTAATTAGAATCAGCCACCACTGGAGTTATCTTCCCTACAAGTAACATGTTTTTTCCTGTTTGCTTTGAATACTTTTTAGTCTTTAGTTTTCAAGAATGTTGATTATTATGCATCTGGACATGTATTCTTTTGTGTTTATCTTACTTGGGGTTCATTGAGTTTTTTCAACCCGTGATTTTGTGTTTCACCAAATTTGGGAGGTTTTTGATCATTTTGTTTTTCAAATCTTCACTCAGTTTTGCATTCTTTATCCTCTTTCTGAGAATCTGATGACATGAGTGTTAGATCTTTTTGTATTGTCCGACAAGTCCCTGAAGCTCTGTTCTTTTTAATTCTTTTAATGTTTTTCTCTCTTGTTCAAATTGGATAATTTCTATTGATTTATCTTCAAGTTCAGTGACTCTTTCCTCTGTTATCTCTATTCTGCTAAGAAGCTCAGCCATTGAGCTTGGGATGGGATTTATTTTTCCAGTTATTCAGATGAAATTACTTATTAAATTGCTCTCAGTTTTTGTTAGTATTTTTTGTGAGTAAAATATTGCTTTGCCTTTATTATTAAATTCTAGATTGACAGTAATATTCTCTTAATACTTTGCATCTATTTTTCAGTAACTTGTATTTCTTTTTGTCAACAAATCTGCTATCAGTTTAATTGTAATTTTCCTTATAAGTAACATGATTTTTTCTTTTGATGCTTCTAAAATCATATTCTGTCATAGATTAACACTTACTGTGCTTCCTAAATCTGAGAATTTGTGGCTTTAGCCATTTCTGGAAATTCTGAGGCATTATCTTTTCAAATATTGTCGATCTCTCATTCTCTTTTGGCCCTCTTTCGGGAACTTTTGCTTGACTTTTATATGTTGAACTTTTGTATTCCATCTTTCGTGTCTCTTTAATAGTTATCATCTCTATGTATCTTTGTGCTACACTTATAAAATGCTTCAAATGTATTTTCCATTAATTATTTTCTCTTTAACTATAATCTGCTTTTTAATTCATCCAGTGAGTCTGACTCTCACATATAGTTTATTGTTTTAGTATATAATTAGGATTGTGAACTTGTTTTTTAGGGCTTTGTCTGTAGGAATCTTGAATAATGTAGCTAAGAAAATGTCCCAACTTTTCTCTCAAATTTTAGAGACACTTTCAAAAAAAAGATTACCCTTAATGTTTCCAAATTTCTGACAGATATTATTTATGTTTGGTACTGATGAATGAAAAATTGAAATTCCCAGGAATTTTCAAGAATTTGGCAAACTTAATTCTCATAAGTTATAACCTCATAAGTTTTTTTGTTTGTTTTGTCTTGCTTTGGTTTTTTTGTTTGTTTGTTTGTTTTTTGTCTTTTTTTGAGACAAGGTCTTGCTCTGTTGCCCAGACTGGAGGGCAGTGGTGCAATCACAGCACACAACAGCCTTGACCTCTCAGGTTCAAGTGATTCTCCTACTTGATACTCTCTGGAAGGTCTCATGGTTGGTTTCCTGAGAAAGGAACTCAGGGCCAGGTGCAGTGGCTCATGCCTGTAATCCCAGGACTTTGGGAGGCTGAAGCAGGTGGATAATTTGAAGTCAGGAGTTCAAGACCAGCCTGGCCAACATGGTAAAACCCCATCTCTACTAAAAATACAAAAATTAGCTGGACAGTAGTGGTGCATGCTTGTAATCCCAGCTACTCAGGATGCTGAGGCAGGAGAATTGCTTGAAAGCCTGGGAGGCAGAGGTTGAGGTGAGCCAAGATCCTACCACTGCACTCCAGTCTGGGCGACAGAGTGAGACTTTGTGTCAAAATCAAAAAACAAAAAAAGAAAGAAAGGAACTCAGATAAGAAAAATGTAGCTTTCTCAAGTTTAAAGACCAGAAGGGCTGATTTCTATGTTTATTCAAAAGACACCATAAATATCAGCTTTATAGGACAATTAGGTCAGTTTCAGTACTGTCAATACATTAGGTACATCAACTCATAGGCCAAAGGGAAAGAGAACATTAAACAAAATTAACTAATCATATCTCTTCCAGTTTGGGGCTTCCATAAAAGTTTTGGAATTCAAATTGCACATCAGAAACACCTACAGGGCACTTTTATAAACTTATAATTTTGAAGAATAGGGGCCATAAATCTTTATTTTTACATGCACCCCAAATGATTCTGATGCAGGTAGTCTGGGACTACATTGCAAGAAACATAGCCTTTGAAACACTGCAAAGACCCATATCAGTTCACCTGGAAAAGGGATCAGAAAGGGATTGGTGATGGAATTTACAGCCAATAATAAAGGATACCTTTGTTTAGAGCCTTGGCTATGTCTTCCTCAGGATTCCTCTGGGGAGTACTCACTGCCACATTAGAAGGATTCAAGGATTTGGGGGTCCAGGCTGACCCGCATCTTAGAAACATCATTAACGAATAAGTCCAGAAATCAATATAGGAGCTGGGGCAGATAATTGAGGGAATGGTGCCACATTCTACTCTTTCACCTATGTGTTAGTCCATTTGGGCTGCTACAAAAATACCACAGACAGAGTTGCTGATAAACAATAGAAATTTATTTCTCACAGTTTGGGAGGCTGACAAGTCCTAGATCAAGGTACCAACAAATCTAATATCTGGTGAGGATCTGTTTCCTGGCTCATAGATGGTGCCTTCTCACTAAGCCCTAAAAGACTTGATGGAAAGGGAAAGGCAGTGCTCTGAAGCCTCTTTTATAAGGACCCTAATCCTATCCATAAGGGCTTCATCATTTTGACCTAATCACCTCCAAAAGGCCCACTTCCTAATGCCATCAAGCTGAGGATTAGTTTTCAATATACGAATTTTAGAGGGACACAAACATTCAGACCACAGCAAGCCACCTCCACTGGGAGAATTTGACAACCTCCAGTGGAGAATGCATTCAAACCATCATGGAAATACAGAAGAGATGCAGGGAGGAATATTTTTAAGCCTGTCCTCAGAGAAGACAATGAAACAGACATACTTTCTACTATTCCTCTTTTCTTATTTTGGAACATACAGGCCTGAAGTGTGAAATTTTTGCCTGAGAGATTTTGGTGGCTCAGGATTATAAAATAATTGTAAAACCTGAAGGATACCTATCAGGCTGTGTCTGAGTGAAAATGCAATTTGGGCTACAGGTATTTTCATTTGGGGTAGTTCATTTGATTTGAAAAGTTGAAGAAGGAAATAGAAAATTTTAGACTTGCAATCTGGTGTTTTAAGAGGGTTTTTTTCTTAAAAATAAATGTTAAGAGAAGAAATAAAGATCTAGGTTCTTTTCCTGTTGTCTAAGTCAGTTTGCCAGCAGAGAGTAGGGGCAGCAGTTCTGACCAGGAATGTGGCCTGCAATTGTCAAAGTGTTGCCAGAGCACTTGCCCTCAAATGGGTGGTGGGGAGCTGGGGAGAGATAACATGGGGAGAAATGCCAGATATAGGTGATGGGGAGGAAAGCAGCAAATCACACTGCCATGTGTGTACCTATGCAACAATCTTGCATGTTCTTCACATGTACCCCAAAACCTAAAATGCAATAAATAAATAAATAAACTAATACTATGCCCTAAGAGCCACAATTTCTTTCATTCATTAATTTATTTATAAAGGCAGGTATATTAGTCAGGATTTTCTAGAGGGACAGAACTAACAGGATATATGGATATATGAATGGAAGTTTAGTAAGGAGAACTGACTCACATGATCACAAGGTAAGGTCTCACAATAGGCTGTCAGCAAGCTGAGGAGCAAGGAACAAGGTAGTAACTCAGTCTGAGTCCCAAAACTAGGAGTCTGATGTTCAAGGAAGCATTCATCATGGAAGAAAGATGGAGTCCAGAAGACTCAGCAAGTCAGCTCATTTCATCTTCTTCCATCTGCTTTTTCTAGCCATGCTGGTAGCCACTTAGATGGTACCCACCCAGATTGAGGCTGCATCTGCCTCTCCCAGGCAACTGACTCAAATGTTAATTTCCTCCAGCAACACTCTCACAGACATACCCAGAAACAATACTTCAGTCCAATCCAGTTGACTCTTAATATTAACCATCACAACAGGGTTCTCATTAAATTGTCCAAGCTGCTTTCAAACTCCTGGTCTCAAGAGATCCTCCTGTCTGAGCCTCCCAAGTCACTGGGATCACACAGGTGAGCCACTGCACTCAGCTCACAACTTTTCTGATTAATGGAATACATGTACTTTTCTTTTGTACTTCCTGTTAATCAAGGCCTAAAGATTACATGACACAAGATTTATTGATTATAGGATTTTTTCAAGTATGCCAACTGTAACGAAGAATTATGTCAGCAGACAAAATTATATTCTGGTGATTCTAAGAATAAGCAGCTAAGAAACACTTGGTGGGCCTCATTAGCAGTCATTCTAAGTAAACCTTCCCTTGTGAGTTAATTGCACCCAGCTACCAATATATATTCTATGGAAGCCATCCTCTAGCTTTGGAAGGTGAATTATCTCAAGCTAAGTTAATTTCTGGGACTTCCCTAGCACCATCTTGAACAATTATTTGTCAAAAGCCACAGTCCACTATGGAAATCCATGGTAGATGTAAAGAATGAAGTGGGGGCTGAATTATTAATACTATGCAAACTTCACCATTTATAAATGTCGCCAAGTAGAAAAACAAGTAGGTGGGAGATAACATGATATCCTCTATACATTGGTCTCAAATAAAGCAATAATGATTGCAGAATTTCTTAAGTGACCTTAAAATTGTACCTAGTATAGAGGCTCATTAAATAAGACTGCTGCTGTAAATGCAATTTTCCATCATTTCTTGTAGTAAGTGAAGGGAGCTCTTCATCCAGGTAGAGCTGATATTTCAGACCCAGATTTTCTTGGTATCACAGAGTATTATGTTAATGCCAGTCCTGTTAGAAGTGCATGTGTGTTTATAGGGCTCAGTCCAAAGTAAAGTCAAGCACAAAAAACAAACAATGTTGCTGAGTCAATGTTTATTTATCATTGCTAGCCTAGAATTCATTAAATGGCACTGACTGTCTTAAACTTTAATTTGAACCACAAATATTCCCAAGGTATTGTCATGCTGTTGAAAAGATGTGTACCACACATTTTTTCCTCATCTGCCTTTCAGCATTTAAGAATTACAACTAAGCAGTGATTATAAACAGGATTTAAACTAAGACAAGGTCAGGTATCTTAGATGATCCAAGACATGTGGATCTGGCTGGACAGTTAGCTCTTGTTTATGCCAAGACCTTCAGATTCCTACATTAAAATGGTTTAAAAGCCAGTGCAAGCTACTGAAATGTATTGATTCCAATATATTTTTGACTCCTTGGAAAGTGTCCTAAGTGGAAACTTTCACAATTCAAAAGGTCTCTTCAAATATCTATTCTCTACCAGAACACACCATTCCATACCCCAACAGCTCCCCTTCATGGTCTCAATGTCATATTAATGACTGGCCTCCAGTGCTGAAATATTGAAATTCTACTCCTTTGGACAGATTTTTGTCCTCTAAACATTCACTCATGTTTTAGTCCCTCCATATCTCCCCTTGCTCAATGTCAGGAGTTACTGTGATGCTTCAACTCTGCTATTCAAGATGGGTTTAACAATTTTAAAAATAACATGACTGTCTATTCACTCAAAATATTATTTTTAAGTTCAAGAAAAAAATTAAGTCCACATACATCCAATAGCAAAGTTTCAGTAAGTGCAATAATGAAAATATGAAGAAGATACTAGCAAAGCATGAAAGAGGGTCCTTAGCCCAGCCTGGGCAATGGTAAACTTTAGAAATAATTCTCACTTAGTAATCAAATGAGAGTATGCAGGTATTACTTAATATATTTCTAGTACATTGTAAATACTCAAGAAATAGCCATTATCATTATTTTTATTAATCACAAACTAATTTGTATCATGATGTTTTTATTATCATAGAGATTTCTAACATTCTCAATTATTTGTACTGGATAATCTCAAAATACTATCCTATGATCTTCCTTTTTTACAGGTTCATTTTTAAGACTGGTCATCATACATTTTGCTCAAATAAAGAGAATAATAAACAAAACTTTCCAGATATGCACTATCATAGCCTTATACATAACACCAACTTAGTCTGAGTATTGAGTTTTTAAATCTCAACTGAGTCTAAACAAAAAAGCAGCTCCATCAAGGTTCACGTTTAAACATAAGCAAATAGGCAGCACCCTTCGAATGATTACAGTTCATCCTCACTGTTCTACCAAGTGATCTGTAAAAGTTACTGACGCATATACTACAGAGACCCAGCAAGGTCAGAAATCTACCCAAATGTCCTACCCAAATGCTGCTGACAATAATTCATATACTTTTACTGGAACTTCTGGTGAAATTCAGTAGATATGCTTCACCAGCAAAAACTAAAATGTTAGCGTAAAACTTATAAATATTTGGCCAGCTTGTTTAGAAAGGAAAATTGCACCATCTGGGTTCCTTTGCAGTTCTAGCCATCTCCTATGTAGAATGTAAACTAAGATATTCACCCAAATAAAACATGTAAACATGCCTTGTGCTTTTTTCTGGCTGGATGGAAAAAAAATTAAGAATTAAACTTTTAAATCTGTTTGTGATCCCCTCTTCTCATATTTTTTCCTTTTTGATTTTATTTGAATAAAGCAATAAAACGAGTCAATGCTGTAATGAAATTGGTAGGATGGAGAATCCAATACTAATAAACCTTAAACAATTAAGCTAAAGTATGTATATCATTTTATTTAAAAAAACTCAGTGCAATCAAACTAAATGAAATATTTAAATGTTTTCAGTAGGCCAAATACACCCAGTGAATGACTCATATCACTTCAAGATATAAAATTACCTTATTTTAACATCAGATTCTTTGGTCACTATTGTCATGTATCTGTTTGTAATGAAAATGTCCATTTTTATATTATAGAAGTATTTCTATCCAGGTATTAGAAATTTCTACACATCTGTTAACTTTTTTCTCATTAACTTTTGAAAAACATCATATATTGAAACACAAATTGTCTTTACTTAGAACAACTCAACAACAACAACAAAAGAATAAGAATAACTAATTATATAACTTCAGATCTATCTTGACAAGTAAGTTTATGGAGGAGTAACTTCTATTAAGCTGAAATTTTACAGGTTAACTTAAGATTTTTGTATATGCAAAAAAAGGTCATTTGTTTATATTTAAAGTAAAAGTATTCTTTGCTTTTAATGCGAAAAATTAAAAGTTTTTTATTTTTATAAAATAATATGACGTTGGAATCGTGGAAACCAGTAAATTTCATGGGTTTTTTAAAACATTTCTCTGATGTTAAAAAAAAACTCTCTTTTTTAGACATTTCAAAACCAACTGTATAAGGAAGGAGACATTTCTAGTTCCCAAAAAATTATAATGTAAATTCCAGTGTTTCTATAGTAGAACTCCTTAAAGCAGTGGTTCTCAAACTCTTTTGATTGTGATACACAGTAAGGAATTTGTGTACATATATATGGGAAAACAAGGTTTCCATCCAGCAATATTTCTCCTTACTACATGTGAGACACCCTGACATTTACTCTCTTATTCTATTATTTTCCTTTGTAACTTCACCATACATTAATGTGTTGTTACCACGGGCTTGTAAACCCTGCCTTACATCTTGACTGTATCTGTTAGTTCTTTTAACCCACTTTTCCATCTTACTATAAAGCCTAAAACAACATGGTACATCTATTCGAGGCTAAAATAAATGTGAGTAAGGGGTGGGATTCTAACAAACTTCCATTAAGCCTACAGCCAAATGACTAGAGATACAGATATAGGTATGTTGATGATTGGCTTTATTTAGATTTGACTGAAGATGCAACAAACCCGCTCCATGTTAAAGTTGTAAACAGCATTGCAGACATGCCCACATACATGAGGGCATCAGAAAATTACTAAGTGGCAATGTGCTGGTGTCATTCATTTGAAAGCAGAATTGTGTGACCCTATGTTTAACCTCAAAATACAGTACTACATGCAAACTCACAGCAACATAGCTTCGGATAGTTATAAAGTGAAGCTGTCTATTATACAAAAGGGATTGATTATTTCTCTTCATCCAATTTATTACTGTTGTTCAAGAAGAGAAAGGACATGAAATTAAGATTTCTGTATTCTGGGTATGTTTAATACCCAGACGGGTTAATATCCAGGTGTTTAATATCCATCCCTGACAGATACTGAAAACTTTGCATGTAAGTGAGATACAGTACTTGGACAGGACAAGTCCCTGCACTTAAAAGTAAGACTGGTAGGCACTAAATTGCACCATATTCGAAATAATATGTTATTTAAGTGGTGTCCATACTCACTAACATGCTTACAAATTTATAGATTTGTCATCTATAAAACAAGGTGAATAATATCTTCAACAATTTGTTCATTCATTTAACACTCATTGATTAGGCAGAAACGGAAATAAGCACTGTGGATTCAAATGAATAAAATATAGAAACTGCCCACAAGAAGTTTACAGGCTAGCAAAGAAGACAGATATGATCAAAAGACACTCCAAAGGGATGAAAAAAGATGAAACGTCCAGTTAAAGCTGCAATTTCTGGGCCTCTGGCATGTATTTTATTTGCAATTGATGCAATTTCAGGTATTTGCTCCACTTTGGGTTTCACAATTTTACTTCCTGACATGACCTGGTTCACATCATGGCCCTCTCCACGTATGAGTCTTCTTTGGGCTTCCATTTCCAGGTTCCTGTTTCTTGGTTCCTTCTGTAAGCAGCAGTATCATTCCTCATCCCCAGCTTAGCTTAACACCACCTACTTAATGCAGCGCCCTCTCTGAGTCACCATCTCATCATGACTTTGTGTTCAGTCCTCTGGTCAATACTGACATATATAGTGTGAATGGGTGTGTACAGCCAAGGTATGAATCAAATGCTTTAGAAACAGAGAAATAACTAACTTTGCCCAAGGACAAGAGAGTAACCATTTAAGCTAAAAAGAAGAGAAAGGTATTCTAGGGAGAGGATAGCAAGAGAAAAGCACAGAGATGTAAGTATGTGTCTCCTTCAGGAACCCGTCAGATGACTGGAGTGACAACTGATGACTGGAGTGACAAATACTAGAAGGTTCTACCTGAAATGACTAATTGCTTCTCCTATTTTGAGGCAAATAATCACCTCAGAATTTTTTTTTCTTGAGTCTGAGTTTCACTCTTGTTACCCAGGCTGGAGTGCAATGGCGTGATCTCAGCTCACCGCAACCTCCGCCTCCTGGGTTCAGGCAATTCTCCTGCCTCAGCCTCCCAAGTACCTGGGGCTACAAGCACATGCCACCGTGCCCAGCTAATTTTTGTATTTTTAGTAGAGACAGGGTTTCACCATGTTGACCAGGATGATCTCAATCTCTTGACCTCGTGATCCACCCACCTCTGCCTCCCAAAGTGCTGGGATTACAGGAGTGAGCCACCACGCCGGCCTCACCTGAGAATTTATCAGACTTTGTGATATGGTTTGGCTGTGTCACCACCCAAATCTCATCTTGAATTGTAACTCCCACAATTCACACACGTCATGGGAGGGAGCCAGTGGGAGGTAACTGAATCGTGGGGGCTGGTCTTTTTCCTACTGTTCTCATGATAGTGAATATGAGATCTGATGGTTTTAAAAAGAGGAGATGGAAGTAGCAAACCACCACGGCATGTGTATACCTATATAACAATACAGCAAGATCTGCATATGTACCCCAGAACTTAAAGTATAATAAAAAATATTTTTTAAGTATAAAAGAAAGCAAAAATAAAATAAAATAAAAATGGGAGTTTCCCTGCACAAGATGGGAGTTTGCCTGCCTCCATCCATGTAAGATATGACTTGCTCCTCCTTGCCTTCTGCCATGATTGTGAGGTCTCCCTAGCCATGTGGAACTGTAAGTCCATTAAACATATTTCTTTTGTAAATTTTCCAGTCTCAGGGATGTCTTTATCAGCAGCATGAAAGTGGACTAATACATTTATCTATAGAGAGTCATATAAGAATGGAGTTATATAAGCAGAATTATATAAGAATAAGAGGGAAGAAAGACATAAGACAGAGGATAATAGAAGTCTCACAAAACACAAAACATCCAAACAGTGTCTTCCACCTTCAAGATTCTAGTTATCTCTCAGAAGCTAGAGTTACTTAGCTCTTAAAAGTATTCACAGAGGCTGGGTGCAGTGGCTCACGCCTGTAATCCCAGCACTTTGGGAGGCCGAGGCAGGTGAATCACGAGGTCAAGAGATCAAGACCACCCTTACTAACATGGTGAAACCCTGTCTCTACTAAAAATGCAAAACAATTAGCTGGGCATGGTGGTGCATGCCTGTGGTCCCAGCTCCTTGGGAGGCTGAGGCAGGAGAATTGCTTGAATCCAGGAGATGGAGGTTGCAGTGAGCCAAGGTTACACCACTGCACTCCAGCCTGGCACCTGGTGATGGAGTGAGACTCTGTCTTAAAAAAAAAAAAAAGTATTCACAGATACATGTGTCCTACTGAAAGGCAGTTTCCCTCATTTAATTAGACTTGAGTGTTGCAAAACTTAAAGGTTTACAATAGTTCTTTTCATAATTAGTTATAGCAATATTCAATGATCTACTTTTTGTTGGCAGGAGTTTCATTTTTTTAATTAAACATATATTTTGTTATTCTCCCAGATCAACACTAAACACTTAGATAGTCCAAGTCCACAGAAGTTTCTTTTTAAATTTCTGCCACTTATGTTTTCTTTCCTTGGTCACAATTAAAAGACCCAAAGTATTCATTATCATTTTTCTAGGCTGTTTAGAACATTTTTTGATCCAGGATACCTCACATAGTTTATGCACATTAACAAAAATTTGGGGCCAAGTTTTTCTATCTAAAATTCTCTGAGGGCTTTTTATCTTATATCATCATTTATTATCCCAAGCTAGGCACAGGAGTTTCTTTTCATACCCAGTGAGTCAAAACTGTTCACTCCCCTGGAAAGGGAGTTGAAGTCAGGGAGCCAAGTGGTCTAGCTCAATGGATCCCATGCCCATGGGGCCCAGCAAGCTAAGACCCACTGGCTTAAAATTCTTGCTGCCAGCACAGCAGTCTGAAGGCAACCTGGGACATTCAAGCTTGGTGGGAGGAGGGGCATCCACCATTACTGAGGCATCATCAGTGGTTTTCCCCTCACAGTGTAAACAAAGCTGCCAGGAAGACCAAACTCAGAGGGGCCTACCATAGCTTGGCAAAGCTGCTGTAGCCACACTGCCTCTCTAGATTCCTCTTCTCTGTATAGGGCATGTCTGAAAGAAAGGCAGCAGCCCCAGTTAGGGCTTATAGATAAAACTCCCATCTCTCTGGGACAGGGCACCTGAGAGCAGTGGTGGCTGTAGGTACAGCTTCAGCAGACTTAAACTGCCAGCTCTGAAGAGAGCAGCAGATCTCCCAGCACAGTGCTAGAGATCTGCTAAGGAACAGACTCCCTCCTCAAGTGGGTTCCTGACCCCCATGGCTCCTGACTAGGAGAAACCACCCAGCAGGAGTCAATAGACACCTCATATAGGAGAGCTCTGGCTGGCATCTGGCGGGTGCCCCTCTGGGACAAAGCTTCCAGAAGAAGGAACAGGCAGCAATCTATACTGTTCTGAAGCCTCTGCTGGTGATATACTCAGGCAAATAGGGTCTGGAGTGAACATCCAGCGAACTCCTGCAGACCTGCAGCAGAGGGTCCTGACTGTTAGAAGGAAAACTAACAAACAGAAAGGAATAGCATCAGCATCAACAAAAAGTATAGCCACACAAAAACCCCATCCAAAGGTCACCAACATCAATGACCAAAGGTAGATATATCCATGAAGATGAGGAAAAAACAGCACAAAAAGGCTGAAAATTCCAAAAACCAGAATGCCTCTTCTCCTCCAAACAATCACAACTCTTCATCAGCAAGGGAACAAAACTGGACAAAGAATGAGTTTGACAAATTGACCGAAGTATATTTCAGAAAGTGGATAATAACAAACTCCTCTGAGCTAAAGGAGCATGTTCTAACCCAATGCAAGGAAGTTAAGAACCTTGAAGAAAAGTTATAGGAATTACTAACTAGAATAACCAGTTTAGAGACATAAATGACCTGATAGAGCTGAAAAACACAACACTAAAACTTCATGAAGCATACACAAGTATCAATAGTCAAATTTATCAAGCAGAAGAAAGGATATCAGAGATTGAAGATCAACTTAATGCAATAAAGCATGAAGACAAAATTAGAGACAAAAGAGTGCAAAGAAATGAACAAAACCTCCAAGAAATATAAGACTATGTGAAAAGACCAAATCTACATATGATTGATGTACCTGAAAGTGATAGGGAGAATGCAAACAAGTTGAAAAACACTCTTCAGGGTATTATCCAGGAGAACTTCCCCAACCTAGCAAGACAAGCCAACATTCAAATTCACTAAGATACGCCTCAAGAAGAGCAACCTCAAGACACATAATCATCAGCTTTACCCAGGTGGTAATGAAGAAAAAATGTTAAGGGAAGCCAGAGAGAAAGATTGGGTTACCCCCAAAGGGAAGCCCATCAGACTAACAGTGGATCACTCTGCAGAAACTCTACAAGCCAGAAGAGAGTGAGGGCCAATATTCAACATACTTAAAGGAAAGAATTTTCAACGTAGAATTTCATATCCAGCCAAACTAAGCTTCATAAACAGGAGAATTACAATCCATTATGGAAAAGTAACTGCTGGTGGATTTTGTCATCACCAAGCCTGCCTTGCAAGAACTCCTGAAGGAAGCACTAAACATGGAAAGGGATGATCAGTACCAGCCACTGCAAAAATATGCCAAATTGTAAAGACCCTCTATGCTATGAAGAAACTGCATCAACTAACAGGCAAAATAACCAGCAAGCATCATAATGCATAACAATATAATCACATAACAATATTAACCTTAAATGTAAATGGGCCAAATGCCCCAATTAGAAGACACAGACTAGCAAATTGGATTAAGATTCAAGACCCATTGGTGTGCTATACTCAGGAGACCCATCTCACATGCAAAGACACACATAGACTAAAAATAAAGGGATGGAGAAAGATTTAACAAACAAATGGAAAGCAGAAAAAGTAGGGGTTGCAATCCTAGTCTCAAAAGTCTTTAAACCAACAAAGGTCAAAAAAGACAAAGAAGGGCATTACATAATGGTAAAGGGATCAATGCAACAGGAAGAGCTAACTATCCTAAATATATACACATCCAATACAGGAACACCTAGATTCATTAATCAAGTTCTTAGAGGCCTACATAGAGATTTAGACTCCCACACAATAATAGTAGGAGACTTTAACACCCCACTGTCAACATTAGACAGATCAACAAGACAGAAAATTAACAAGAATATTCAGGACTTGAACTCAGCTCTGGACCAAGTAGACCTAATAGACATCTACAGAACTCTTCACCCCAAATCAACAGAATATACATTCTTCTCAGCACCACATTGTGCTTATTCTAAAACTGAACACATAATTGGAAGTAAAACACTCCTCAGCAAATGCAAAAGAACAGAAATCATAACAGTCTCTCAGACCACAGTGCAACCAAAGTAGAACTCAGGATTAAGAAACTCACTCAAAACCACACAACTATATGGAAACTGAACAACCTTCTCCTGAATGACTAATGGATAAATAATGAAATTAAAGCAGAAATAAATAAGTTCTTTGAAACCAATGAGAACAAAGACACAGTGTACCAGAATCTCTGGGGCACAGCTAAAGCAGTGGTTAGAGGGAAATTTATAGCACTAACTGCCCACAGGAAAAACCAGGAAAAGTCTAAAATTGACACCCTAACATCACAATTAAAGTAACTAGAGAAGCAAGAGAAAATAAATTCAAAAGCTAGCAGAAACAAGAAATAACTAATATCAGGGCAGAACTGAAGGAAATAGAGAAATAAAAAACCCTTCAAAACATCAATGAATCCAGAAGCTGGTTTTTTTGAAAAGATTAACAAAATAGATAGACCACTAGCCAGACTAATATGAAGAAAAGAGAGAAGAATCAAATAGACACAATGAAAAATGATAAAGAAGTTATCACCACTGATCCCAGAGAAATTCAAACTACCATCAGAGATTACTATAACCACCTTTAGGCAAATAAACTAGGAAATCTAGAAGAAATGAATAAATTCCTGGACACTTACACTCTCCCAAGACTAAACCAGGAGGAAGTCAAACCCCTAAATAGACCAATAACAAGTTCTGAAGTTGAGGCAGCAAATAATAGCCTACTAACCAAAAAAAGCCCAGAACCAGACAGATTAACAGCCAAATTCTACCAGAAGTACCAAGAGGACCTGGTACCATTCTTTCTGAAACTATTCCAAAGAATAGAAAAAGAAGGACTCCTCCCTAACTCATTTTATGAGGCCAGCATCATCCTGATACCAAAACCTGGCAGAGACACAACAGCAAAAGAAAATTTCAGGCCAATATCCCTGATGACCATCAATGCAAAAATCCTCAATAAAATACTGGCAAACCAAATACAACAGCACATGAAAAAGATTATCCACCATGATCAAGTCAGCTTCATTCCTGGGATACAAGGCTGGTTCAACATATGCAAATCAATAAATGTAATCCATCACATAAACAGAACCAATAACAAATAAGTTAGTCTCAATAGATGCAGGAAAGGCCTTCGATAAAAGTCAACACCTATTCATGCTAAAAACTCTCAACAAACTAGGTATTGATGGAATGTATCCCAAAATAGTAAGAGCTATTTATGACAAACCCACAACCAACATCATACTGAATGGGCAAAAGCTGGAAGCATTTTATTTGAAAACTGGCACAAGGCAAGAACTCACCACTCCTATTCAACATAGTATTGGAAGTTCCGGCCAGGGTAATCAGGCAAGAGAGAGAAATAAAGGGTATTCAAATAGGCAGGAGAAAGTCAAATTTCTCTGTATGTAGATGACATGACTGTATATTTAGAAAACCCCATTGTTTCAGCCCAAAATCTCCTTAAGCTGATAAGCAACTTCAGCAAAGTCTCAGGATACAAAATCAATGTGCAAAAATCACAAGCATTCCTACACCAATAATACACAGAGAGCCAGATCATGAGTGAACTCCCATTTACAATTGCTACAAAGAGTATACAGTGCCTAGGAATACAACTTACAAGGGATGTGAAGGACCTCTTCAAGGAGAACTTCAAACTACTGCTCAAGAAAATAAGAGAGGACACAAACAGATGGAAAAACATTCCATGCTCATGGATAGGAAGAATCAATATCATGAAAATGGCCATATTGCCCAAAGTAATTTATAGATTCAGTGCTATCTCCATCAAGCAACCATTGACTTTCTTCACAGAATTAGAAAAACAACTTTAAATTTCATATGGAACCAAAAAAGGGGCCATTAAAGACTTAAACATAAAACCTAAAACTATAAAAACCCAGGAGGAAAGGTACATAATACCATTCAGGACATAGGCATGGGCAAGGACTTCATGACCAAAACACCGAAAGCAATGGCAACAAAAGCCAAAATTGACAAATGCAATCTAATTCAACTAAAGAGCTTCTGCACAGCAAAAGAAGCTATCATCAGAGTGAACAGGCAACCTACAGAATGGGAGAAACTTTTTGCAGTCTATCCATCTGACAAAGGGCTAATATCCAAAATGTACAAGGAACTTAAATAAATTTACAAGGAAAAAAACCCCTATCAAAAAGTAGATGAAGGATATGAACAGACACTTCTCAAAAGAAGACATATATGCAACCAACAAACATGAAAAACAACTCATCATCCACTGGTCATTAGAGAAGGGCAAATCAAAACCGCAATGAGATACCATCTCACGCCAGTTAGAAATGGCAATCATTAAAAAGTCAGGAAACACCAAATGCTAGAGAGGATATGGAGAAATAGGAATGCTTTTACATTGTTGGTGGGAGTGTAAAAATTAGTTCAACCCTTGTAGAAGACAGAGTGGCAATTCCTCAAGGATCTAGAACCAGATCCTTGACCTAGTAATCCCATTTCTGGGTATATACCCAAAAGATTATAAATTATTCTACTATAAAGACACATGCACATTATGTTTATTGTGGTCTATTCACAATAGCAAAGACTTTGAAACAACCCAAATGCCCATCAATGATAGATTGGATAAAGAAAATGTGGCACATATACACCATGGAATACTATGCAGCCACAAGAAAGGTTATGAGTTCATGTCCTTTGCAGGAACATGAATGAAGCTAGAAACCATCATTCTCAGCAAACTAATACAGGAACAGAAAACAAAACACCCCATGTTCTCACTCATAAGTGGGAGTTGAATAGTGAGAACACATAAACGCAAGGAGAGGAACATCACACATTGATGCCTGTCGGGGGTTGGGAGGATTGGGGAGGAATAGCATTAGGAGAAATACTTAATGCAGATGATGGATTGATGGGTGCAGCAAACCACTATGGCACGTGTATGTAAAAAACCTACACATTCTGCACATGCATCCCAAAACTTAAAGTATAATTTTAAAAAAAAAGAAGAAAAGATGTATATACCACTTACATATTGCCCAAAGTAACTCTTTATCCATAAAATAAGAGACTTGGGTTTGGTAATATCTAATTCCTACCACAGCAGATGTACCATGATTATTTTTTTAAATTTCTATTTCTTAAAGTCTCCTCCAGTTCTGTGATTTTAGCTATTTTAGAAGTTAATAGATTAGTGTTTTAGCTAATTAACAACCATATCATTTGCTTTGCTAGCAAAGCATCCAACTGTGGTTTGGGACAGATCCATATCCCTATAATATTGTTCCTTAGTATACTCTTTAGTGTAATTTCAACATGTAAAGTCAGTATTGTGACTTTAGCTATAAATAAAATGAGCAGAGTTGTAATAACTGCAAAATATAGAGTGGATTTTACTCAAGACATAAAGATGTAAGTCGGTGACGCTACACAGTGTTACATAAGCATGGCATTTCATTGGCGACAGAGATCAACTTCTTCCAATGTTGTTTAGTGCTTTTTTAATGAAGTTATATTGAATTTTTGTAGTGAAACCTGAAACCAAATGAAAGCTTCTTGATGTTGGGTTTATTTCTGGAGGTTTGGGCTTTCTCTGTAAACTCAAAATCCATGTGTGGTTCATAGAAAATGTTAGTAAGACTCAATCAACTTTTGGAAAACCTGGATAGAATTTCAAGCAATTAGAAACAAGAGAATGAATGTGTTTTGTTTACTTTAGGCAAAATTCTGTGGGTTTTGAATTTAGAATTGAACAATCGGGGTTTAAGTTCCATTCACAGGGAAAACATGACTTCCTAGTGGAAAGAAAAGACTTGAAGAAAACAATTTTTACTTTGGAAAAATATAAAAATTGTTCATGCGTGGGCGCAGGAAGCAAAACAGTGGTTGAAAAGAGGTTGCCTGAGAATAATTTCTTTAAATTGTGTAATACGGTTTGTTTTTGCCAGTTATTATTTACTGCATTGAAGTGAATTACCAGGAGCTACAGGAGGTGTGAACACACAATCTTCTCAGGGAAGAAAGTGTTAACTTACGTTATCTATTAATGAACTAAATTCAACAGATTATTTTTTAAATAAACAGAATGTTTTAAAAAGCAAGCAGTTATCAGTGCATTGTCTGAATTCAGCTGATTGTATTCCAAATAAAAAGTTCCTGTGAGGCAAATAATAAAATGGTTATTCTCATCATTTCAGATGCAGGAAATCTGCACCTTGGAGTTAAGGGTTGGATTCATGTGTGTTATGTGACAACAGGAGACTTAAGCAACCTCACTGCTCAGATACCTACAACCATCAAGATACAGGGTTGATTCACAGGTTGGAAAAAAAGTCTGTTATATTTGTGAGTTTATGCATTTCCTTTCTGGCATTTCATAGATTTTGATTGGAAGGCTTCATGGAAGAAGTGAATCAGCAAGAGGTGCAGCTAAAAACCAAACCTGGTAAACTGGCAACCTAAGAGAAAAATAACTTCTTCCAACCACATGGAGAGAATGTGGAGAAGAGGTATGGCTCATTAATGTCAGAGAATGTAGATAAAGAGGTGATTAAGCCTCTGATCAGAGGAAGGTGAAAATAAAGATTTGGAAATGAGAGTTCTGTCATGGCTTATATATAGTGTTGGATTCTCTTTTGCTAGAGAAACACATTTTTAAATTAAGGATGGAAATATTTGTAGAAATTGAAAAACAGATGATTAAGTCTAAAACTTTTGAAATCAGTTCTACTACTCAAAATGCAGCCAGATTCTTCTCTCGCAAGAGAAGAATGAGCTTTTAACTAACCCGGGCTGCAATTTCAGTGGAATGCATTTGGAACAAGTCCAGGTCAATTTAAAGCCAATACCATCTGGTTTTTAAATAAACCTGAACTGAGTTAAACGTTGGGCTGAAAGCCATCAGAAACCTGAAAACAGGTGAAATTTTGCAAAGCAAGCTAATTTGAATTGAGTTTAAGATCTCCCCCAACCCAATTTTGGAGGAGCTAACTAAGTTACTGAAAAGTCACTCTGGATTTGGATGTGTTTAAATAGGTTTGTATGCAAACACTCAGGGCAACAAAATGTCATGTTTCATGGAACTTTGGTTAACTTGAATGATGTATCTTAAAAAGACCCAGACTTAACCCAGTGCTATAAAGAGTGTTGGAAAGTTTTATGAACATTTTGTAAGCTGATGGATTTGTAAGCAAATTGAGGAAGAAGTCTGTTACGTTTTGTTTTTCGCTTAAATTGTATTCAAATGCCATGAATTCTAAAATTTTAATTTAACAAATAAGAGTAAAAAGCTTAGAACTCCTGACAGGAAGAGATTCCAGAGAGTAATTGAAATAAAAGATAAGATAGGGCAAAATTGATAATCCAAAAATTATGCACCTGAATAGTTCAAACTTCTAAGCTGATACATAGGGGAAAAAAAGTAAAATTTAAACAGAAAAAAATTGTTACAAGTTCATCCAAATTATAGATGAAAACAAAAGCTCCAGCCTTCCATTTGTTTTGCATTATTTTTCTAGATACTACTTTAAGATTCATGTCATGTATTCGGTATAATCCTTTAACACAGATAAAGAGAATTTAGAAGCGGCATTTGCCAGTGGAAAAAAAGATGATAAATTCAGGATTAATTCAAAGCATGTTACTCAACTTTTTTTGTTCTTAGGCAAAATTAGTCAACTATAATTAAACTAGTATATGATGATCAGTTGTAACAATCAGTGATAGCATTTTCTATGTTCTTTTTTAATACCCAAGTTATCTAGCAATATGTTAGCTAGAGAATAGAATCATATTATGACTTCATGCTTTTAAATATTTAGAACATACCACGTTCTAACCACTGAAAAGGTCTAGGAAAAAAAATCAAACCAATAGCAATGAAGAAACTTCCTATAATTTCCCACTAACAGAAACTAGGGCTCTTTAGAAAAAGACCTGATTCCAGTCTGGGGCAAAAAATGTCAAACACAAGCTCGAAGTCCCTCATCATACCAGAAATCAAGGAAGCTATCCAATTATATTAAGAGCACAAGAAAAGAACTCAGGAACCAGTTTGAATAGTTTAGAGTGGCCAAAGATAGGACAATTTGAGTATCTGTAAAATATTAAAGGCAATAGATTGAAATATGTGAAATAAATTTAAATCCCTGAGTACATAATAGTACCAAGAAAACCCTCATTGGTCATCTTTGAAGCATACTAGGGAACCGACCCATGATTTTGAAAACTAGAAAACAGTAAAAAAAAATTTTTTTTAAAGTTTTAATTGGTAATGTACCCCAGCATAGTGGCCAATATTAGAGGAAATGAAAGAGAAAGCAGAGGATTGACCTCTCAAAGATAAACTACTGATACAAAACATGGACTATAAAGTAAAAAGTTGAAGACCTCTCTCACATATATCCCTGCACAGTTCCAATCATCTCCCCAGAATCAGCCACTATTAGGGGTTTCAGTGTTAAATTTTTTCATACGTACTTACTTTTTTTGTTTAAGATAGAGTCTCGCTCTGTCACCCAGGCTGGAGTGCAATAGCGCAATCTCAGCTCACTGAAACTTCTGCCTTCCAGATTAAAGCGATTCTCCTGCCTCAGCCTCCTCACTAGCTGGGATTACAGGCACCTGCCACTATTCCCAGATAATTTTTGTATTTTTAGTAGAGACAAGGTTTCGACATGTTGGCCAGGCTGGTCTCAAACTCCTGGCCTCAAGTGATCTGCCCGCCTCAGCCTTCCAAAGTGCTGGGATTACAGGCAGCCACCATGCCTGGCCCTACTTGCTTTTTTTTACATAAATGAAATCACACATAATATACATATCTATGAATCTTCAATCTGCTTTTGATAATCTTTCCACTCAGTCGTAATAACTGCATAATATTATGGATTACCATAACTAGTTTAATAATTTTCTTACTGATAAGATTGTTTCCAGTTTTTTTGTTACAAACTCCGCTACCACACACATCTTTATTCGTATATCTCTGTACACGTTTGTAATTATTTTAACAAAATAGTCTTAAAACTCAAATTATTGGGTCAGATAATATAAACAGCTTTGTTGAGGTATAATGGATATAAATAAATGATCTGATAAATTTTCACTGTGAATGCACTCATTTATCGTCACCACACACACACTCAAATAACATCCATCACCCTCACATTACTTCAGCCCCCTTTGGAATCCCTCTCTCCCTCACCTATTCCAATCCCTAGGTAATCACTGATGTGCTGTCACTTGTCAAAGAAAATTGCACTGGACTGAGTTAAACAGGGTTAGGAATCCTTTATTTAAGACTATCAATAGGGAAGAGATTGAATTTAACTCCACTGAAATAATAGGCAGGAGGATTTCTGAGCACTGGGTTGAGCTAGCGGAAAAGTCCCAGAGAAACATCATGGTATTTTATGTTGATTAGACAAAATTATACACCTGGGCTTTAACTGCAATATTCCATAGATTTAAACTTGAAGATGGCTAAATAAAAATTATTTTTATCTTATCTTTTAAATGATGTCCAATGTCTTTAGACTTACATGCTTAAATTACCAAAAAAAAACCTCATAGAATGATTATTTTATCTTACAAAGAATTCTAAATACTTTATCCCCAGAATTGCTTTCAAATCTCTCTCTAAATATAAATTTATTTGAATATATAAAGGAATTTTAAAGTGGAGAAATACACTGAACATGCCCCTTTGGTGAAAAATAAAAGACTCTGTAAGCTGACCTATGTCTTTAAATGTGCAAGCACAAATTTTTAAAACTCATTCTAGGCAAATTTTGTTGCACAGTGTTATCAAGGATTTAGGCGACTTGAGTTCTAGAATTATTCATCAATTAGAAAAGCCTGTGTTTGGGGGCAAGTTACTTTTCCTATATATCAGATTTTTCTGATAAATCATTTCAATGCAATATTTTTATACCATGAATCTCACACAATGTTCATCCTAATTGCTAGTATCTTTGTGGGCTTTTGTCTCTGACGACTATAACTTCTTTGTAAAAGAAGAAAAGTATTTTCACC
Source organism: Callithrix jacchus (assembly GCF_049354715.1). Taxonomy (NCBI): domain Eukaryota; kingdom Metazoa; phylum Chordata; class Mammalia; order Primates; family Cebidae; genus Callithrix; species Callithrix jacchus. Next base: position 51,828,951 of record NC_133517.1, read on the forward strand.
TCACAAGCATCATCAGCAGGGTTCACAAAGCCCATGAAGCAAGGCCATTTACACCATAGCCTGATCCTGCTGCAGATCCAGCTCTTGCTCCGACTCCTCAAAACTCCCATCAATCCACAAGTAAATCAGAGCAGTATTCCAAGTGCAGTGTATCCTGCTTTCAAAATCCAAAACCGGTCACCCAAGCGTTAATGCCTCTTTCTTAGGAGTAGAGGGTTTACGGCACAATTGGGCTTTTATGTTGGAAGTCCCTGCATGCTCCCAGATCATCTGACCCCCAAAATCTTTACCATTGAGGCAGGCCTCTGTGCCTGTTTAGGATGTTTTGCTGCTCTGACACATGTCATTCTTGGGCAAATAGAGTACTTCCTACTAACCTCTATCCAAGTCAAAATAACTTGTCACCACAGAAGAAGAGCAGCTTGACATTAAACAGATTGTTGAACTGATCCAGATCCCTGTTGTGGTAAGATGCAGAGTAAGAACATTAACGCAGCCCTGCAGCAAGACAGGAAGGGCATATTCTTGTCTTTCCCACATAAAAGACACTGCTTTCTATCATTTTTAATATGGGAATTGCAAGTTAACAGCTGCATTTCAAATGCCAGAAGTTTTCATGTCTCAATAAAGATACCACAGCTGGCAAAGCAGCTACAATTAGGGCCCCTACTTGGTTAAATTTATTGTAATAATACAATCATCCACCATGAACCACTGAGTTTTGCAAGGTCTAAACAGGTGTGTGAACAGGGAACCACTACCTTCGTATCCTTTAAGGTCTTAATGAAAACACTCATCTCGGAAATTCCTCTTAGCATGTAACCTGGTTTATAGTTTGCCATTTTGGTCTGTGGTGTTGCAGGACCCTCTTGCAACATCACTGGCCTCTGCTTGGCCCTTCCTACACAGTGGCCCTTATTCCACATGCCAGGAAATTCATATGAGGGTTCCAACTGCCCTCAAAAAGCCTGAGTAGCACCCTTTCCTCAATGTACACTATCGGACAAACACAACCCCTGCCTTGGATCTCTTTGTGACCCACATTTAATGGAAGACTGCTCCAGGCTCCAACCAAAACCCTCTCTGTAAGAGTCCACAGGGCCAAGAGGACAGGGCCTCCCAGGACTCACATCACCACTTCAAAGCAATACTCTGAGGACCAGGGACTACAAAATTCCCTGCCCAATTAGCCCTGAGCCCATGTCTAGAACCTACATGCAACACTTCCCTAACTCTTTCCTATCAATAGTAGATCATATTCCTAGTATGAATTCCTTTAAACCCAAGAGATGGCCCAGAGGAAGTGGGTTGTATAGTTGTTCAGTATGAAACGTGCATATTGGGATATATACATATGTGTGAGTGAGACCCCCCTCCAGGTGGAAACAGAAATGGGATAGCTGTAGCTATGTATGGGCCAAGGGCTCCTATTTGTATTAAACTTACCTGAGGTCCTCCTCATTTGGTAATTATGTACACCTTTCCTCTGTTGGTAACATGCTGCCACCTGGCCTCTGCTAGCTCAGAATCCTTTGGCAGTGATATTGAGTTGAGAATATTGATGCTAGTTTGATGGCAGTATCTTCTGTCAACCCTCATCAATCAAGGGTAGCGCACTGAACCAATCAAACATTCCCCTTCCAGTACCGCCCTTAAACTCAAGCAAGAAGTGTGGGTTCCACACCCCAGGGAGGGCACCACTTTAGAGTGTTTCCCAATAATTTCTCAATCCATCCCAGGTGTGTGGGACTGGCTGGGGCCAGCAATGTCATCCAGGTAAAGAACCCTGAGCTCAAACTAGAAGCTGCAGGGAACCTGGCCCCATTTTTCCCATTTCAGATACTCTCCATCTAACCTATATGTGGGGTCACCAGATGCCCTGAGAAACACTAGCATGTGCTCCTAGGAGATTAACCTGGAGTCCCACGGTCAGGTCCAATTCCAGGAGAGAGGCCTAGTACACAAATCATTCCCACTGACCAGCACAGTTTTTCTTTCACATGCTCACATGAGATTAGTTTGCCAAAATGGCACTGATACGCTGATTTTGGGGGACTCTCACTCATGTCAGACACAGGACAAGTTCAGGGTTCTGGGCCACTGATAGTCATCCTTGGGTTTGAGTAAGATGTGTGAACCCATTACTGCCTCACACAGCATGTTTTTTGAAATTCATCTATATTAGTGTACATATTAATGATTTGTCCTTTTTTTAACCTATGAATTGTACTCCACTGTATGAACGGAGCAGTTTTTTATTAATTCGTCCACAATGTACCTTTGGATAGTTTCCAGTTATTGGCTATTAGTAATAAAGCAGCTATAAACAGTTATGTTAAAGCTTGTATACACATGTGGATATTGGTTCTCATTTCTTGGAGATAAATACCTAACAGTGGGATTGTTAGATCATAAATAATCTGAATTTTTGAGGAACGATCCAAGATGGCCAATCGATAACAGCTCGAGATTGCAGCTCTCAGTCAAAGCGCAGAGAACTAGAGGACGCCACACTTTCAGACAAATTCTGGTTGCTCACCGAGCACAAGATCCCCAGTGGAGGAACCACATGGGTTGCCAGTGTGACTCTTGTGGCCGGCGCAGCAGTTTCGCCGGCACCTCAGCGCAGCAGCTCTCAGAGCAGAGTAAACAGGGCTGGCTCCCTTTCTGACCGAGGTTTGGAGGACCCACATGGGTCCCCAGCACAACTCCTGAGACTGGCGCAGCAGCTGTGATGGCACCTCAGCGTGGCAGCTCTCGGCGCAGAGTAAACGAGACTGGTTCCCCTTCTGACCGAGGTTTGGAGCCCGGGGAAGGCAGAGTCGCCCATTATGGACACAAGAAGGAAGCCAGACAGGAGAATCCTGGGCAGAAAAGCACCATCAGTCTTAACACTGCCGTTCTCATTCTGGCTCTGGGAACTAACAACTTGGACATCCAATCAAGAGACCTAATCTGAACGTTGGTAATTTCAAAGATGACAGGAGGATAAATTTACAATCATGGGAAGAAACCAGCATAAAAAGGCTGAGAATATTCAAAATCAGAATGCCTCTCCCTCTAAAGATGATCACAGTTCCACATCAACAATGGAACAAGGCTTCATGGAGAACGAGCGCATCCCAATGACAGAATCACTCTTCAGGGAATGGATAATAAGAAACTTCTGTGAGTTAAAAGAACATGTTGTAGCCCAATGTAAAGAAACTAGGAACTTTGAAAAAAGGTTTGACGAAATCCTATTGAGAATAGACAACTTAGAGAGGAATATAAGTGAATTAATGGAACTGAAGAATACAATACAGGAACTCCGAGAAGTATGCACAGGTTTAAACACTCAAATTGTTCAAGCAGAAGAAAGGATAACAGAGGTCAAAGTCCAACTTAATGAAAGAAAACAAGAAGACAAGATTAGAGATAAAAGGATAAAAAGGAATGAGCAAAGTCTCCAAGAAATGTGGGACTATGTGAAAAGACCAAATTTACGTTTGATAGGTGTACCTGAATGTGACGGAGAGAATGAATCCAAACTGGAAAATACCCTTCAGGATATTATTCAGGAAAATTTTCCTGAACTAGCAAAGCAGGTCAATATTCAACCCCAGGTAATACAGAGAACACCACAAAGATATTCCTCAAGAAGAGCAACCCCCAAGGCACATAATCGTTAGATTCACCAGGGTTGAAACGAAGGAGAAAATACTAAGGGCAGCCAGAGAGAAAGGTCAGGTTACCCACAAAGGCAAGCCTATCAGACTTACAGCAGATCTCTCAGCAGAACCTCTACAAGCCAGAAGAGAGTGGGGGCCAATATTCAACATCCTCAAAGAACAGAACCTTCAGCCCAGAATTTCATATCCAGCCAAACTAAGCTTCACAACTGAAGGAAAAATAAAATCTTTTATGAATAAGCAAGTACTCAGAGATTTTATTACCACCAGGCCTGCTTTACAAGAGCTTCTGAAAGAGGCATTACACACAGAAAGAACCAGTATTAGCCTTACTAAAAATATACCAAAAAGTAAAGAGCACCAACATAAAGAAGAATTTTCATCAACGAATGGATCAAACAGCCAGTTAACATCAAATGGCAGTAACCCTAAATTTAAATCGACTAAATCCCCCAATCAAAAGACACAGCCAAAACCCAACAGCATGTTACATCCAGACCTGTTTCACATGCAAGGATACACAAAAACTCAAAACAAAGGAATGGAGAAAGATTTACCAACCAAATGGAGAGCAAAAATAAATAAATAAATAAATAAAAAGCAGGAGTTGCAATTCTCATAGCGGATAAAATAGATTTTAAAGCAACAAAGATATAGTGGTAAAAGGATCAATACAACAACAAGAGCTAACGATCCTAACACCCAGATACATACTTAGATTCAATGAGAACAGAAAATTAATAAGGTTATCAAGGACTTGAACTCAGATCCGGAACAAGTAAACTTAATAAATATTTATAGAGCTCTCCACTTCAAATACATAAAATATACATTCTTGTCAATACCACATCACATCTACTCATAGGTTTAAATGAAACATTGATTGGCCATTATTAATACCCTTTTTTTTTTCAGAATAAAGCAATATTTCTGTTCACCCTCCCTCTCTCTCTTCCTCTTTCTTTCTCTCCTTTACTCATTTTTTTTCTTTCCTTCTCTCAAAAAAAGAAATCAACTTGTAAACCTCTAGATCCAGGTCGGCAATATCTCTCTCGTTGCTTGAATTCCTTCCTTCCCTTCCCTCCCTCCCTCCCTCCCTTCCCCCCTTCCTCCCTTCCTTCCTTCCTTCCTTCATCCCTTCCTTCCTCCCTCCCTTCCTCCTTCCCTCCCTTTCTGCCTTCCTCCCTTCCTCCTTCCCTCCCTAAAAAAAAAAAAAATCTGAATTTTTAATTTACACAGAACTGCCAAACTGTTTTCCAAAGCAGATGTGAATTTTATCCTTTTTAAGTAATTTATAAAAGTTCCAGTTCCTCTATATCCTTGTCAACAAATAGTATTGCCAGTCTTTCTAATTTTATCCAGCCTAGTAAATACAAAGTAGTACCTTATTGTGGTTCTCATTTGCATTTGGCTTAGGCTGTATATTAATAGTTTCTATGTTGGTATAATGATTGGCACATTTGATTTCCAACTAAATCCAATTGTTACATGAGATTTAATAAATAACAATGTTGAGCATCTTTGTGTATGCTTACTGGCCATTCGCATATCCTCTTTATGAAGCATCTATTCATGCTTTTGCCAATTTTTGAGTTGTTTGTTGCATAATTAAGGAATTGGAGGTACACTTTATATATTTTGACTGTAAGTCCTTTGTTAGGTATGTATATTGTGAATATTCTTACCCATTTGTGGTTTGCCTTTTCATTTTCTTAATGGCATCTTTTAGAAAACAGACACTTGTAACTTTAATAATGTCTAATTTGTCCTTTTATATGGTGAATACTTTTCTATGTCCTTACTAGTAATCTTTTCCAGTCCCAACATAGAAAAGTTTTATCTTCTTGTGGAAGTTTTATAGTTTTAGCTATTCTATTTAGGTCCATCACAGATTTCAAAGTAATTTTTGTGTACAGTTTAAGATTAATATCGAGGTATATGTTTTTAATGTGGATATATACTTATTCCAGTGTCACCTTTTGAAAAGACTCTTTTTTCCCAATAAAACAGAATTGACTCCCATGCTTTAATAAGAAAAAAAGTTGACCATACATGGAAGGTCTATTCTGGATTCTCTATACTGTGCCATTGATCTGTATATCAATGTTTATGCAAATACCATACTAAGTTGAATGCTATAAATTTCTTGTCTTTCCTTTTTAAGGTTAGTCAAGTTAAGCAGTGGAAGTGGAGAAGAAACAGAAAAAAAAAATCTGTAACTGATTGTGATCAATTAGTTGTACACACCACTGCACTCAGACCAGCCTATTGTAAGTCTTAAAATGAAAGTCCCTCTAGCTCTGGTGTGTTTCAAAATAGTTATAGCTATCTATTAATATGTCCTTTGCATTTTCACACCCTTGGCATATTTGTCCTCACACTTCATTCTTTATGTCACTAACCTAATAGATTTACAATAGTATAATTCTGTTCATCCACCACCCCCAACCTTTGTGCTTTTTTTCATATATTAACTTCTACATATATCATAGAGCCCAGAAATTTATATTTTACATAATAATGCTATTATTCTTGTCCTAAACAATTACCTTTTAAGGAAACTACGAGGCAATAAAAGTCTTTATGTGCACCCATTATTTGCCATTCCTGGCAGTGCTTTTCTTTCCCCTCTCTGTGGATTTGCTTTCCATTTTCTATCATTCTCCATTAGCCTTTAGCATTTTTTTGTTTTGCAAGGGCCTGCTGAATCTAATTTCTCTCACCTTCAATTTATCTGAAAGTGTATTAAAAGCCCAACTTTGCAAGGGGCATTTTCTCTGGATATAACATTTTGAATTGGCAGGATTCCCTCACCACCCGTCTACCCCACCAGCACTTTAATGACATTTTCATTGTCGTCTACATTCCATGATTTCTGGTAAGTCAGCACACATTCTTATCATAATTCTCTTGTGTATGTCCCTTTTTTCCTTCTGACTGCTTTCAAGATTTTGTTTTCAGCAGTCCAACAGTGATGTGCCTAGCCGAGGATTTCATGGTATTTACCTTTTATTGAGTTCAATGATTTTCTTGGATGAGTAAGTCAAAGTTTTTTCACCAAATTTGGGAAAACACAGCATTAGTTAAATATATATACACATTTATTTCCGCCCCCATTCTTTGTTCTCTTTTTAGAACTCCCATAACACATATATTAGACCAGTTGATATTTTCCACGTTACTGAAGTTCTGTTTCTTTATCTTTCTTTCGCCATCTTCCATCTACTGTGAAGCCCATCCAATGAATTTTTCACTTAATTATTTTTCTAAAATTTCCATTTGGTTTCTTTTAATGCTTTTCATTTCTCTCCCATGATTTCCTATCTGTCAATTCAATCAGACATTTTCTTTCAATTCTATAAACATATATTGTCTGTTAGTTACTTTAAAGTATTTGCTAAATCCAACATTTAGGTATCTATTTATTACCTTTTTCAACTATAGTCCTGTAACTTTGCTTGTCTAGTAATTTTTTACTGTGTCCTGGACATTGTTAGTGATACCTTATAGAGACTCTGGATTCTGTTATATTCTTTCGGAACATGTTGATTCTTGTTCTAGTAGGCAGTCCAGTTACTGACTCAACACCTTTAAATTGTGTATGTTTCATCCTGTGCTTTGCTATGGAGGGCTCGTAGAAGTCCAAGATGTTTCCCAAGCACCTCTGACTTGGCAGAAATCAACCTCCAGAATAGGTCTCGCCTACAGATCTTGTCATGACTTGGTTTAAGGCTTTTTTTAGGGTGAGTGCAGAGCAGTGGTCTTCAATTGGAGATGATTTTTCTCCCCAAGTGACATTTGGCAATATCTGAAGACATTTTGAGTTGTCACAATTGGAGTGGGGAGCACTACAGGCATTTAGGAGGTAGAGGCCAAGGAAGCTGGTAAACATACTACAACACACAAGACAGCTCCACACAGACAACAAAGAATTATCTGGTTCACAGTATCAGTAGGGCCACGACTGAAAAATGCTGGTAAGCCTTACTCCAGGCCATGGTCCTTAATCTTGACTAGGGGATTAACAAGGTGTTGATGAGGCCCTCCATTCTACCTGAAATGAACCTCCAGTGATTTTCAGCACTGCTTGATGTCTAGTATCTCTAATAAACTGCTCTCTGATAGGCCTCATGTAGTCTTCTTCTGCAGATGCTATTACTAGATGGGAAAGTTTATAACATCACATTGCAAGGGAATAAGTAGAGCAACAAGAATTTTTACAATGTATCCACTTCTGCTTTTAGTGCTAATCATTTTTAGTTCATATCATTTTCCTAATGCAAACCTTCATTTTCTTTCCAGCACTGAACTTAGTAAATGCGGGCTCTCTGAAAACATGTCCTCATATTTTAATTACATGTATTTGGCAATGTTTACAAGTAGTTTTGGTGAGTATCAGATTCTTAAATTCAAAATATAGTTTAATCTGAAGGTACAAAAAACTATACTTATACATGCTGGCCATATACCTGAAATTTTACTTTGTTAAAAATTAACTTACATATGTGGATTTTAATATCGTTTTTGGCATGGAAACCTGACCCTTTGCATTATGTTTCGCTAAGATCTTTACATTTTTACCCATACTATTGACTCTCCTACTAAGGGACTTTAATGACAGCACATTGTAATTAAGGAATCAATGCATAAGCAATAAAAAGACTGAAGACAAAAACCTAAAACTTTCCCAAAGGAGTTTTATGATAAGGTAATGTGAATGAGATAAGATAAACCACCCTACCTGAATCAAAGAGTATATCAAGGCCCATTGCAGGCACGTTTTGTCTCAAGTGAAGAGCTGCTCTACCCCACTGACTTCTCATCAATGCTAACCTTTCATCCCTCCTAAAACCGTCAGGCCCCAACTTAGGTGCAATCCATAAAGAATATTGCTGTCATCCGTGCACTGTCTTTCCAATTCACAAACTGAGTTCTTTCACTCCTTCTCTTCATTTTCATAATGTATTACATAATTAAAACTACTATCCTCACACTAGAAATTATACTTCCTCACTTGGTTTGGAATCTACTACCCTATCTAGTGAAACAACTGTTCTATAGTATTATAAAATCAAGACATTCTGATATGGGTAAGCAGAGATCAAGTAAATGAACCAATGGTTGGCATAAACAATATGATAGTTATGTCTGAATACTGATTTATTTATTGCATTAATTTGACCTTCATGTCTTTATCATACTGTTTTTCTTTTCTGAGCAGACTACGAAGTTATATATCCTGGTGACTTTCCACGAGTATTCAGTATTGTTGCCCTTTGTTCTTGTCTGTAAACTCAAGGAAAAGAATACCAATTAGACTCGCATTTAATTTGCTTTGTTCAGTGCAAAATGAAAGTACACAATTTCTATTTGATTGAATGGCTAGGCTTTCCAAGCTAGAAATGTGAAAGTTAATTTGAATATTCATAATCCATATTCAATAAAAGAGAATTAGCTATGTCAAAAATATACATAAATATGAGTGATATTTGAAACTCAGTAAACATGTAAGAAAACTATTTTGCAAAGATAAATACTCAGTGTTCATCATTTTCTTGCTCTCCCCTGGTTGGTGGCTAGCTGCAAAACAGCTATTTTAATGAGCAGGATCAATGTTATTTTTTAGGCTGCCATTCAAGTGTGCATATTTAAATGAAGCATGAGTCAGCAATTTTGTTATAAAGAAAATATGGCATCCAGTAGCTGAATATCTTGAATATCTAACCTCTGCTTATTGTACCCTTTTAATTACCACATGATGCTTTGATTATAAATTTTAAAAAGTACATCTGTTTTCCAAAAAAGATTACAAAATGAGTACTTTGTTTTAGGGTTCATATTTATTTTCCAATTACTTTTATTGATCTTACAGATCTCTCTATTGCATTCAACAACACCAAAAATCTACAACTCTGGTGTCAACAGCAATAATTACTAAAAATTAAGCAAGCAATTTACAACTATCTGCAATTATGGAAAATGGATTCAAAAGGCATTTGTTGCAATAACAATAGTATTTATGTGTGTTAAGACACAAATAGCCAACCTTACTTTAGTACCTCAGGCATTTTTCTAATTGTGATATATACAAATTTTGGAAATTGAGGAATACACTGACCAGTCACCAATGATCATGAAAAATAAAATACATAAAGTGCCTATTTAGCTAATAGTGTATGTTTAACTCTAGCTTCACATTGTGTGGTACTGTAATCCCTTTCAAAGCATTATAGATCAGTCACATTTGCCTCAAGCTTTTTTTTTAAAACGGATGAATAATCTGATAAAGATGCCCTTATTTCAGAAACTGAGGTCATTACTATCTTCGCTTGAAACATTTTGGAAGGGTTGCAGAACAAAAAATACCCAATCTCAGTCACCTGGATGAACAGCGACATCTAGTGGTCATTGTGTCCCTAAACAAATACCTTAAAGACATAAACTCAAAGAGTATCCATGAAACAGATGAAGTTGCCACTATCTTTTAACGTATTTCCAAAGAAACTGTACAAGGAAATTATAAACCCATTCTAGAAAGATTCCCTATGATTCAGGAATAATATAAATTGTAGGAAAAGTTAACCCTGGACTTCTAATCTTTATTCTTAACCAACAACCATTTCAACAGTAAATATCCTTCAAAGGTTTTTACAAAAATCCAATTTTTATTTCTTCACATCTCGGTTCTTGTTTCTAACACAGTGACATAAAGAACTCAAACACTATAAACTAATGAATAATAAATTCCATGGCTCTTATGAATACATGGATTGGTATGTCCCATTAACAGGTTCAGACATTCCGTATGACGACACACTAACGTACAAATTTAAAACATAAAAGCTGCTGCTCAATTATTATTAGACTGAGTTTGCTCTGGAGGTTTTATTAATTTTTTGTAAACTGGGAACATATAGTTCATCAAGATTTTCTAATACAACTGGTTCATGAAATGGAATTACAGCATCAAAATAGAATTAGAGAATCATTTTACCAACAAAGAATCGTTGTTTCCCAGGTATGACTTTCCTATTAACGATGAAGTTAGTACATTCTTTGGCCGTTTTGTGCAGCCCATCTGAGACAATCCAAGCAAGCTTTTTTGTTGTTCGCTGCGACCTGAGCACATCATTTCTATGTGTGCTACCCACCAGACACTGGAAATGGCTCCTAAGGCCTTCATGGCCAGCTCCAAGGAAACTGCCTTCCTGTCACCATGAAAGACTTTTTCTGAGCACAAACCATTGTTACAGTTCCATGGTTATTCATGGGACACATGAACTGTCCATTCCAGATGAACTGAGGTATCCCCCCCCACCCAAATCCCTTAAACATACATGAATGAATTCAATATGCATCACTACCTGTCCATTTAATTCATCTTCCCTAGATTAACTGCCAAGTGCTAAGACTAGACCTTTCTAACAAGTCCTTGTTGATGATCATAAACAGGTGAAAGATCTCGACAACAATTTTTGTGTTAACACACCAGCCTCCCCAAATGAAGAATGATCATATTTGGTACTCCCAGATCATCAAAATACCCACTACCCAGCCATATGACATGCTAGTGATTAGCTGGGACATTCATCTAAATGCCACTTACATGCATAGAGGGCTATAGAAGCCACCCTTCCTAACCCCACCGACTGGACATGATCATCCAGAGAAATGATATCTCACAGGCACCATCTAAAACAGTAAGGAACCATTACCATTTGGTAATTCAAATTGGGAACCATCTGAAATGGTAAAGAATCATCTTAATATCACTTATGACTTTTAAGTAAATGCTAGGCAGATGTGCTCCGATGAGTATCATATTCCCAGGTATATAAGCACTTAGTCTTACTAAAGCAATGCATGTGTTTCACAAGCATTGAAAATTAACACTGAGGTCAAATGATATGCTACACATACAAAGCCTGGGATTCTCTCCAGCCCACTACCCCCAGTGATTCCCTAGTTCTCTCCTAAGCCTTCTCAATTACAGAAGTGTATGTGTGGGCAGTGGCCACAGGTAGCTAAATGTGATGTTTAGCAATGAGACAGGCAGCCATGAATGCTGGAGGCTCCCGAAGATTTTCTATTGCTCTACCCTACATAGACTTCATTCTCTCATTTTTCCTGCTCTTATCTCTTTGCCTTGCTATTTCTGCCTGGAGCTAGCAGTTGTGGAATGAAGCAATTTTGTGTCCTATTGCTATCTAAACTCCTGTGTTGTATAACAAAGATGACTTCTGAATTTTAGGAAAAAATACTGCTAACTACTCAATAAGACAGACTCAGAGAGCTATGGGCAATCACAAGATCTAGCTAAATGCTTGGATGAGCTGCCACCACAAGATCCCAACAAGCCTAGAAATAATGTGGTCTGGGTCTAAATGCTAATATCATGCTGCCAAGCCTCTTTCTGAAAAGCATAAAAGCAAAATATCCCACTCCTGCAAGCAAACCAACCACAAGGGTCGTGCCAAGAACTTTTGGGGCCCTTTTCTTGGCCACCCGGAATGCTGTTGGCAGCACTGCAGAGATTAATATATTGTTGACATGTCCTAAAACCTTGTTAAATGTTTTTCTCTTCAAGACACGCTCGTAATAGGTTTCCAAGTTTGGTCGCTTTCCGTTTCCCCAGTTTCTCCTCGCAAACCCCAGGAACTTCAGTCGATGCAATGTGACAGCGAGTGAGACGTCTGCCAGGGTGAAGGATTCACCACAGAGCCAAGGTTGGTGGCCCTCTTCTAATTAGAGAAAGGGACATAGAGAATTAGAAGCAAGCACGCTACAGACTCCAGCTGGCATCAGTGGACTCAGCCTTAAGGGTGAGCATGAGTATAGCAAAAGATGAAGGTCATGATATATTTATTTTCTTGACCACCACACTCAGAGAGTAATTTCATGCTTTAAAAAAAAAAAAGTCCAAGCAAATGCATCTGAAGCTAAAGGAGACTTGCTTGGCGTCTGTCAGCCATCCAGGTCCCTATGTAAAACTGCAGCCACTTGAACCTATCACTTTGTAAAGGATACTCAGGGGTTGGGAGCTTCTAAGCCAGTTAAAAGATACTGCCTTCTGGTTTACAAAAACAGTTCTGCTTTAGAAAAATCCATAAAGCTGAGTCTGAAACAATACTCGGTGGCTATGTTCTTAGTCATTTAAAGTACAAGAGCATTTATGACAGGTAACATGGTCTTTAACTCTAGTCAGAGTAGCACAAATGGCTGATGTGTATCCGCCTATGGCTTAACCCTGAAGTCAGTTCACTGGCACATGCATGCTCACCAGCCAGTCTACAGGTGCTCAGTGCTGGCCCCCTTTGTATCCTTTGGACTGGAGGCTGTCTCCCTGCCTAAGGAAAAAACTAGAGGGAACGTTCAAGCAATTATTCAAGTTATTCAACCAAACTACTATAATTATAAATTTGTAAAACAGGTAAAACTCTCCCAAGTATAGTTTAAATTGTGCAGAAAAAATCCTTCACATAGATACAGATTGAGTTATAATTAGACACCTGGGTTTTTCTGGGTGCAATATCATTGCTGCTATCATAATTAAAACTGCCCGTAAATAACAACAATGAAGAGCAGATTACAGAATGTTTTTTGGTAAGACTTAAGAATGTTCCCATGAGTAATACTGATGTTGAAAAGAGAAAAAGAACATATACAGGAACCTACCTGGGGTTTCTTCATTTCTTCTTTGCAATTCAGTTTCGACCTGATCCAAGACTTTCTCCAACTCATCAAGAATTTTCTTCAAATACTTGACATTGTCATGGTCGAGCAGCTTTGACTAATTAACCACAAAAAAAAATAAAAGATTATTTACACCTGTAAAAAAAAAATCCAGGTAAACCAAAGCGGATACAAATTCTTACAGACTTGAGCCTGTTTATTTTAGGCAATGGGAAAAAATAGAAAAACTCAGCAAAAGAAAAGAAAAAGAAAGCAAAGTTGAAGGGAAATATTCTAATTGTGAAAATGCTACCACTCACTGGCAGCTCCTATGAGGCCAGATGACCAGAGAAGGCAAAGAATGGAAGGGACATGAAGAGGCATATGCCAAGCACAACTCAGAAGAAGAGTTCCAGCAGCTGCAATTTAAAGAGTAACTGAAGGGTCAGAGACGAGGAAAAGTCTGAGTGCAAGGAATTAAAGGGCTGGTGGAGAGTCAGTCAAGTAACTGTGAGTGCAGGGATTTCTTCTGGGGAGCTCGTTTAGCTAAGAAAAGATAAAGGAAGGTGGGAAGTTGGGTAGGGTTGGGAGTGCTGCTGTATTCTACAATTTTAATATGAGAGAAGTTTGCCTGTGTTGCTGGGCCCGAGGAAGGAATCAACAGAAGGAGAAAGGCTGACCGTAACACACACTCCTCCAGGGGGCAAAGCAGGTCAGTGTGACACCTGGAGGGATGTAGGTCTAGTGAAGCCTTACAGTGGTGGAATACCTGAAATGACAGATTCTAGAATATGTTATGAACTTCCTTTGCATTTCATAACTTTGCATTTCATAACATGCTGGCAACCAGCATGCTCAATATCTGCTTGTTACACATTTGTCATCAAGTTTTAATATCAAATCTAATAAAATATTATCTCTAAAAGGAGAACATAAGCCAAAGGTAACATGTGGACTGGTGAGCTGCAATATTTAAGAGATGTTCTAGAAATAGTGGTACTTTACAAGAAGTAGAACATTTACTACATGCAGGGTGTGTCAATTGAGGACAGCTGACTGACTTACTTTAAGTCGTTTCTGTTTTGCAATGTATGCTTCTTGTAAATCTGGGTTTTCTTCAGCAAGTTTCTTCAGCTCAGACTCTGTGTTTCCAATCTGGCCTGATAATAAAAACATTTTGGAAACAGAAAATTATATTCTCCCTTCTACACCAGAAACAAGGAGAAGCAGAGAAACTCAATGACAAGAACTCTGGAGCTCATGCCCTGCTTCTCTGCCTTGGGCTTACCCTGTCTATGCCTCAGTTTCCTCATGTTTCAAATGAAACTACAAGAATATCTGCCAAGCAGGGTAAAGACTAAATGAGAAGCTTCATGGGAAGCACTTAGAGCCAAGGCCCAGCACTTCAGAGTGCTCAGTGCAGGCTCGCTGCTCTGCCTTCCTCTACCTTTCAAGCTTGCTATAATGAACGCCTGTGTGAAGAGAGAAAAAAGCCTTACTTTTTAAAAATATTAACTATAGGTGATAGAATTATAGTCAGAACTCTTGTTTCAAATCATATAAAGGGTATTTATGAAGAGGAGGAAGAGGAATAAGAGGAAAGAGAAGCAGGAAGAGAAGCAGTGGAGAAGAGAATGGAAAAGAAGAGAGAAAAAGCGGTGAAAAGGAAGGAGGGCAGAGAAGAGAAGAAAAGGGGATGTATCAAAAAGGAAAAAAAACAATCTAAGAATAATAAAGGTGAGTATCATATAATGGGGAAAAAATGGTTTCTGGATTTAGGAGATCTGAGTTTGAGTGTTTCTGATCAGCATTCCCAAAGTGTGACCCCTGCCACCATCCTTTCCCTTCTTATCCCCAGTCACCTGTGCTATAAAGCACACCTCCTGCTCCACAGATCATGCACTGACTATCCTCATGACAGGAAGAAGGCAGAAAGCTGGATGTCACAAATCAATCCCAATAAATCTCCTATCACTGAACATAGAGCCAGAGTAATAGTTTAACACCCTCTAGTCCAGTTTCCTCACATAATGAAACAATTAAGGACTAGAAACGTGAACTCAACTGCCCATAATCCTAGGCAGATCCCAGATCTTCAGATTCCTAGTCCATCTGTTCATGAGAACCTGTTATATTCCTTACTTTCCATAACCCACTCTTCAGAGTTTTACCCAAGCTTGGCCCTCAAAGCCAGAAGCTGATAAATCAGGTCCTATAGACAATATATGTCAAACTAAGCAAGTTAAGCACAGATTAATCCAACTGCTTCATGGACTGATCCATAATATGCACATCCATAAAGCAAACTCAACAACCTTATTCCCAATCTTCTTTTAGTGACCATGAGACATGCTAGGTCTCAAAATGAATTAAAAGAAAGTGTCAGACAGAATTCCAGGTCTTTAAAATATTTACATACTTCGGATTCTTGTAGTTGCATAAGCCGGGATCATGGAGTCCACAGTTAACTCAGGATGTAAAATGCAGCCATGTGTATAGGCATCCATTGGCAAGGAGTCAAGCAGCTCTCGGTAATGCTGTACCCGTGGGTAATACATGCTTCCTTTATCAGGCATTAACCTGGGTGTTCTTTCTAAAATGCACAGATAAATATTGCAGAAAAAGTTACAAATGAGTTGTTACACTCAAAAGCAAAACAAAAACACTAACCAATCATTTTCAACATATCTGTATATTCAAAAAATGTTGTCTCCCCAAACATTCAAGTTTGAAATGGCCTGATGCACCAGACAAGATCCCAAATTATAATCACATTGGTATTCTCTTATTTACCCACCTTGCAAACTGCGTTCAGCCCTAGAGGCCCAGTTATTTGTGCCATTTATTTCAGGAAGCATTCCCTAACCTCCTACAACTGCCAATATCTGACTGGCTCACATGTACCTTCTTCTATACATCCATAATACATTACTCACACTCTGTTACAGCCCTTATCACACTGTAATTCATTGCATCTTTTTGCCCCAAGGCTGTCTACAGGGAAAGGAACCTGCAATCCAGAGTCTAGCACAGTTCACACACTTTAGGCACTCAATGAAGTTTGGTTAATTGAATGAGGACTCACTATGGGAAGATAATCAGGGGCTACTCTTTTCTAGGTGCCAACCAACATCAAGAGTGACCCTGCTGACACATGGGAGCATGAAGTGACATGGAACAGGAAAGATACTTGCTCAAAAATATCAGGTGCACTTTCCCCAGGAATTTCTAACAATTATCTCTGGCAAGTGGGTTCTATATATATCCTTATTTGCTAGTTAAAATCCAGACTGTAGAGTCCTTGAGGGTAGGGACGATGTACTGCTCTCTGTTAAATCCCCAGTGCCTAATATAATGTCTGACATGTAGTAGATGTTTAATAAATTCTAATAAATATATTCCAAAATTTCCAATTATTATAGATTACTTGCGCTGGAGAAGCACTGCAGTAGTTAAAAAGGACACTGAGATGCAAGGGCTGAAAACTTCTCCCAAGATCCCATAGCTAATCAGAGGCAGAGCTAGAACTAAATTCATCTGATTCCTAATGTAATGCTATACCATCATAACATCTTCAAAGGATTTTCATTTCAGAGACTATCCAACAAGAATAAAAGTGAAGGATGCAACCCAAAGGTCAGGGTTATGTCCCTTCAGAATCTTTTCCTACCTCTGGCTCTCAATGTGCTCCTAAAAAATGTCAGGTCTAATAACTACCACAATTTCAAAGTATTAACATATCTGCAATAGCTTAACTATGAACATATCTGTGATTTCCATTGGTTATCAAAGCCACAGGCACTCCTGATATTGCCATGGATTGTGCCTACATTGCTAATGGAAGGAAATGATTCCTTTAAATACAGATACAATTATTTCCCATCCAAGATCTCAAATCTCCTGAATTCTATTCATATACCACTAAGGGCAACAGTTCTCACACTGTGGTCTAAGGATCCCTGGCTTTTCCTAAAACACTTGTGGGGTCTCTACTAAGTCAAAGCTATTTTTACCAAAATACTAAGATGTTAATTACTTTTCACTCTTACTCTCTCTCAAGTGTACAGGAGAAGTTCCCAGAGGCTACAGGAAAGATGACTCCATCACTCTGACAGCTAGTGGGATTGTGCTTAAGTAGGCTAATATTTTAAGTTTTCTCAGTTTTGCTTTCTAAATCATAAACATTGATAGGTATGATCCACATAAACAAATGCTCTCTGTTGTCCTCAGAGACAGCAGGCTCTAGAGACCAAAAAGTTTCAGAATTAATGCTTTAGGGGCCCAAGAACCTCAGGCTAATAACCATAAATGGTACATTTTCAAATGCTTCCCATATGGTCAAAGTAATGGCTAGTAGCTCTGGCTGCTTTCTGGTGCCGGTCTCTGGGGCTTCTCTCCAGAAGAGCATAGCATTTCCTTCCTAGGAAAGTGAATGAGAGCAGGAAAAACAATGTCTAATTGCTTTCTGGGGAAGTTCCATCTGGCCAAACTCAAATTCTTCAAGGAGGATAAATGTTTAAATCCATGAAAATAATTTTCTTCTACTCAGTGTGCCATTACTATCTAACTACTTCCTGAAGCACCATCAGAGCATAAGATACACACTGAACCCAACTTATCTCTCCATCTCCCTGCCTCCTCAGGCACATCAAGGATGCCTTGTTCAGTATCATGTGGGCACCACGCTGCCATCCTCCTCCTCACACCAGAGCACAACAGTGTCTGCTGCTTCTGGGCACTGCGCTGCCATCCTCCTCCTCACACCAGAGCACAACAGTGTCTGCTGCTTCTGATAACAGTTTTTCAAAAGACAACTGGGAATTTCCTTTCAATTATAGAGGAGATCTTCCCTCTCAATCCCATCCTATTTTATTTTCCAGTCCTTCCATAGAGCACTTTTATCAAAATACTAAAGGCAAGAGTTTTTTTCTCAGTAATCAACCTCAATCAGGAGTAGGAAAGCAACATAAGACATACTGGGGCAGGATAGGGAATTAGAGAGTTTTAAGAAGTAGGCAATGAGAGGAGGTCCCAGCACTGGGGAGTGGGGTTGCGATGATGGATATCAGGTTGGTGATTAAGCTGGAAGAACAAATAAGCTGGCACAAGACTCGACTTCCTAGAAGAACTGAGCAGGAGACACGTTTTATGTTACACATAAATTTAGGCAGCAAATTATAAACCGGCAGATAGACATAAAGCAGAAAGATTTGATAAATGGCAGAAGAAACCAAAAGAAGCAAAAAAACATCAGAAAGAAACAATAAAAGCATTCTGTAGCCATGTGATGGAGATAAATGGGCCTGTACATTCTCAAGTCCTTGTACTGCTGAGTAAAATAACAATGGCTCCGAGTCATTTTTTAAAATTACATTTGGTTTTCCCAAGAGTAAAAAATAAAAAGAAATTAAGGGCTTAAAGGCATAAGCTTTCATTATTTTACTAAATTCACTACTCTGGTTACCCATGTTTCCTAGTAAAGGCAGATAAAGGAGGTATTATTATGCCTTGTTTTCAAGAAAGACTCCCCTAGGTCTACTTGTACAACTTTCAAGCCTCCCTTACTAGCTCAGTGGAAACCGATTGGGTTTCATTCCTCACTCTAGCCTTTTGCTGTTTATTTTGCTTAGACTGTACAGTGATTGCATCAGTATATATGATAATATGCATAACGCAGCCGGACAATATTGCACCCTTCAACTAGTCACACCCTAGGCGGTTAAAAATATATAATAATGATGTTAAACAATTAAGTCATGACCTGAGGCAAAAGACACAGTTACTAACTGATTACAATTCAATGCTGTCATAACTCTGGAACTAGAAAGAGCAAATCTAAATACAGACGAGGAAAAATAATAATAACCTGGTGTCAAATTATATCAGTTCAGTGTATGCATCCAGGATTTGGAGACAAATTTATAGCATTGTTTTTAATAAATTGTATGTATTATATATTAAATGTTTAACTATTTTTAACTGGTATTATAGTTAAGACTTAACAGAAACATTCATAATGAAGGAAGTAAAAACTCCTTTATCAGACAGTTTGTTCCAATTGTTTGATACACACAATATAGAAAGAGGACCTCTGAATTTTAATACCCCCTACCTGTCTGCTAAAATTGGACAAATCACAAAGAGTAAAAAAAAGTTACCTTTAAGGCAACTTTTACTTACACAATTATTAAAGACTGATCTTCTTTTCCATGTCATATGGTATATTTTCTCCATACTTTGCGGTAATCTACAATTTCAGCATATGTGCTAAAAGGCCCATATTCAACTATATACAAGAGCCTTTTATTGATGAATATAAATGTAAATATTAATTGGTAATTCCTTAAATAACTATTTTAATATAAGTGACATCAGAATTAATGTTATTTTTTAAATATATTTGATGAAATGCAAATATAACATTTATTTATATTTTATAGATAACATCATATCTATAAATTTACCTATCCTAATAAGATTTATGTGATTTTAATATCATACTAGAATAGTTTATTTCCAAACCAAATTCTATTTCCTAAAATACTTTAAATTACATACTTAGACATAAGACATGTAT
Organism: Callithrix jacchus; assembly: GCF_049354715.1. Lineage (NCBI taxonomy): Eukaryota > Metazoa > Chordata > Mammalia > Primates > Cebidae > Callithrix > Callithrix jacchus. The sequence goes on from NC_133517.1 coordinate 51,848,871, forward strand.
GTAATGTTCAGAGAACTGTTATATTAAATTACAAAAATCCATTATTCACCTTATGACATCCTTGATTCCAGGTTACCAGAGTTATTTGGTAGCAATAAATATCATATATACTAGTATTTTATAGTTATTTCACATATTTTTTATTAGTAGCCAAGTTAAATTTTATTTAAAGAAGTTACGAGTACAATAGCTAGATTGAAAAATCCATATTTGTATGTACATTCACCTTGTCACATCCATTCTTCCTCAGTTTACCTAGTTTGCTTACTCTCATACCTCATCTAGCTTAATCAATTGCTTGCTGTAAAGTAACTATTCTTCACCACATGCCCAGACTTAAAAAGAGGTAGCATGTACATGAAAGACTATAAAACTGAACAGTAATAGCATGTGTATGTGTTAAGGAAAGATTTGGAATTATCACCAAATTTATAGAAAGAAATTCTCTTTGAAGATTAGCAAGCTTCTAATGATTTAGGATCTTTAAAATATCTCTGAAGTATCCCAGGACCCTACACCCAATTAATACCCGATAAATGGTTACTGAAAGAATGAAGAGATAGCTCTTGGCCAGCTCTTAGTTTGGCAGCCGTAACTGAGTACTTCGAAATTCCTCCACTGACCAAAGTTTTGCCCTCAGGAACGTCATTCATGTCTATACCATTCTTCCATATGACTGCATTCCAAAAAAAAAAATCAAACATAGCCATTATCCAACAGATATTCACTACTTCAGGCTATGAATTGAAAAGGACCACCTCAGCTATCAAACTGCCAACTATTTAATGAACTATCCCAAAAGCGCAAGGATATAAATATGTAAACATAAACACAGAAAAGCTGAGAAATGTCTCCAGACCAGCAAGTCGTCATTTTTGGCATAATCCCCAGTGGATCGGTAACAGAGGACAGCGAATAACAGTGAAAGACGTACTAGTTCACTAAATTCTGTTCTTCAGAGGCACGGCTACACTTTCAGTCTCCTATCATGACCACGGGCAACTGTGCACCTCATGAAATCCATCCACTTATTATCATTCTATCTCGTCAACGTTCCTCAAAGTTACATCCATAATTGGACAAAATGCCAAATATTCCAAACAGCTCAGAATGCAAAGGGTTACAACTCACCCTGTTCTCAATAAAAATCTATAATGTTCAAACAACCTGAAATCACACTAGCCATTTGTTCTAACATTGGCAACTTACTACCTGTCAACCAGGTTCCCCAACCTTTTTGAATGCAGCTGGTTTTTTAAAACAAAAGCCTCATACCACCCATTTTCTTCATAACCATTTTAACTTTACCTTTGTTAAACTTTATTTTTCCATGTTGCTGTATTTCCATAAGAAATATTTTATGTTAGTCATCATTTTGACTATTTACCTTTTCTGTCATTCACAAACATAATCATATTTCTTCTGTCTTTATTCAAGTCATTGACTCGTTAGGCTTAAGTCAGAACAGAAGCCTACAATATTCCCTATCCATGGATCCCTTGTCTCAAAAATTCATTCATTTTAATCATTCAAAATATTTATTAAGCACCTATTAAGAAACATTCACTGTATAAGGCATTGGGGATAGTTTTTAATAAGATACACTGTTCCCAATCTCATGGTACTCACAGTGCTGTACAATTCAAACATTTAAAATAAAGTATGATAAAAACAATTATAAGTAAAATGAAAGTCTATAGTTGATGAGGTAATCTGGTACAAGAAATCTATAAATTAATATTCTTTAACATGGTAGTTTATTCATCTGGAAATGTGCATTATAATCATCTAGCTATATCTGCTCCTTTATTCCACAAGGGTATATGTAAAGTAATCTCAAATGTTCTACTTCAACCAAGATACACTATATCTAGAGCCATGCCTGGCACATAATAGACAGTTTTTTAAAAGTGTTAGTGACATTCTCCAGTAGTGTAAAACTGAAACTGGTTCCTTTCACTGAGATACACAAAAACGTATAACATATTTAAATAACTTTTCACAATCTATTCTATATTTCTGCCAGATTTAAAGGCAGTAAATTACACCAGTGCTAAAAGCTTAAACACTCATTTACAGCAGTATTCTCAAACTTTAATGTATATACGAATGACATGAGGCTCTTGTTAAAGATTCTAATTTGATGATCTGCAGAGAGGTCTAAGATTCTGCATTTCTAACAAGCTCTCAGGTGATGCCAATGCTACGGGTGAATGGAACATACATTAAGTAGCAAGGGTTGGTAGAATTTACCTTTCCCCGTCTTTGACAATAGGATGATGTTTGTCTACCTCAATTATAATTGTGATAACACTGTTTTTAAAATTTCATTACTCTGAGATAAACTTCTTCTTGACCTTGATTTATATAACTTAGCCTTGATTTATATAACTATTACTTTCTTGCTGTCTTCCTAACTACCATAAGTTTTAGGTCCCTTAATATTTTTCAACCTTCCTAATTGATTGAAAGATATTCAACAAGTTAGTGGCAGCCTCAGACTAAAAGCTAGGACTCTTGATTGCTGACTTACAATAATAGCTCAACCAGAATTAAGGTCTGTGGTTTCCATATTTCCATCCTGTCACAGCCTACAGTGCCTTCTCTTCTAATTTAATGAATACTAATCAAAAGAAGTTAGCCTTTCCTTTGGTTATTAACATACAACTTAGCAGGACACGGAATGTATTTCTGTGTTATTATTCTGTACTAAAAAGAAAAAAGAAAGACTAAGGAAAATTTTAAGAAAACCTAATTATCAGTAACATTACTATGTTGTAAATAGTTTATATCACTGAATTTCTTAGAGAAAAAACAGTGTAAGGAGGGAATGGAGGAGGGGAATGATGATAGTAGAAGCAGTAGTTCCAGCAATGCTACCAAAAAATTTAAATAGGATTTTCCATTTAGAATACCTTGTTAAAGTTTTTGATCATTTAAAATAGAATTATTAACACAATTATTTTGTTTTGTTCAATTATAATTGCATCTTCCAAGAAATACAAATTATTAACAGACTTATCCATTTCCAAAAAGCTCAAGATTGAGAAAAATTGTCTTAAATGAACTAGTTGTCATTTTCAGTATAGTCCCCAGCATAGAAATTTACAAAGAATAGCAAATAAAGATGAAGGGAAGCACATCATTAAATGCTTTGGTTTAGGCCAAAGCTACCTTTAATTAAAAACTCCAATCACAATCCTAAGGGACTAGCACTTAGATTAAGAATCAGGGTAGCCCATTGCTAATCTTATTCCCTGGGCTTCCCCTGCCACACTGCCCATCATCTAGGCCTCATAACCATTTTCCTTCTAAGTACCTGAGACTTTTTTTTGTCCTAGTAATTTTCTTTGTCAGCTTCCTGTAGTTTGGGACTAGATTCTGGTTTCATCCCACCCTATTAATATCAACATAACTGCTGGCAGATGAAAAGTAACTGAATCTTATACATAGCCTTTTTAGAAGAGCACTCAGCTGGAAGCTCTGAGCCCCATGTTCTGCTCTCAGCAAAGTCTGTTGTGATTAGCTGTGTAATCTTGCGTAAATCCTTGAAGCTACAGTTCACTTCAAAGGATTATTATTAGACACAAGCAAGACAATGTGTAAGTGTCAAAGACTATGGGAGACAGTGTAATAGGAAGGCTTTAGAGACCAAAGACTCTGCCATACAATAGCTATGTTACTTTGGGCAACCCTGTTGCTTTCTCCTCACATACAAAATGGGAATAACTTGTCTACCATGCCTGTCGCAGATTCTTTTGAAGACTACGTAGTATAGAAATTATAAAATGTCTGACACATAACAAGCTGTCAATAAATGATTTACTTAAATGCACTATACAAATTTAAGCCCTATAATTCCTTAGTAAAAATACGAAATTCAAACAATTCAGAAGTGACTGGGTCAAAGAACTCGGGTAGACTAACATTCTATTGTCCTTTAAGATTTATTGCTCTTTTTTCCCTCTTGTTTTTAAGGTGGAACCCATTTCGTATATTAGATGAGATTGTCATAGGGTACATTTATAATAAATATTACGAATTTAAGGCTAAGAAATCACCAACACAAACCACACATCTGCAGTTTTTTGCAAATGAATTTTTTTGTTTCAATATTACCACTTGTACTTTACATGAAATTCTTTCAAGTAGTGTTACACTAGCCTATAGCAAATTTGTTATTGACCTATTTAATATTTGTGTGCTTATGGAAATGGAAAAGGTTTTTAATACCAAACCACCATCATGACACAAGAGAAAGAGAGAGAGGAGAGAAAGAAAAGGAGAAAGGTAACATAGTGTTGAAAGTAAATCCAAGAAATCACAAGTAGCCTTAACATTACCATCCAGGAAAGTCTGTTCAAGATAATCAATGATCTGAGTGGCCTCACAAATTATGTTTTCCCCGTGGATAAGGACAGGCACTTCTCCAGTTGAGTTCAAACGCATAAACCAAGGCTCATTGTGCTCACTCAAGGGCAGACTTACATCATGTTCCTCGCACTTCAATGCCTTTTCAGCAATTACCAAGCGCACCTGGAAGAGTTCACACTGGTTACTACAACACATATAAGCTTTCAATTAAATGACTTCCCTGGACACAGCTAAGCAAGCAGCCTTTCTGGGCTTCCCTGTGTTATTAACTTTTTCAACAGTCGTTTTAAAGATTCCTATTCCTGAAATTAACAAGTAAACACAGAATATTCTACCGTCTTATAAATTGGAGAAGAAAACAAATTAAGTAATGAAAATGATTCTGTATTCATTAAACAGCCACCCTCCTCATCACCACCACTTTCTTGGTGTCCTCAACCTGATTATGGGTCCTTCCCTGACAAGAGCCTGACATGCAAGTACAAGAGCTCTTGCTGAAGAGAGCGAATGCAAGAGGGTAAAAGAAATGATCGCAGATTAAGCAGGTGCACGAAGACGCCTCCTTCTGCCTCTCTCCGAGGCCCAGCAGGCAAGGCCTCCAGGCCAAATACTGAAAATGATGCTTTTTTTTTTTGTCGCATTTCGCGAGAGGCAATGCCTGGGTCATAGCCACTTAGAATCATCTCAGACCGATTCTCCCCGCTACCCACAGGTGCGCATTCCCGCCTGGAGAGAGCGCTTGGAGGGGGTCAGGACACTGGAGGCGGGTTTCTGGGTGGACCGGCATCTCGGGGCGGGACCCAGTGGGAGCTGTCCCGGTGCTGAAGCCCGATCCGCGCCGCCTTCTGCCGCCGAGGCCTGTACCTTTTGAGAGCTGAAGGAATGCGTCCAGTGGTACAGAATGAGCTTAACCTCCGCGTCTGCCGCGCCTTCCACCCTCAAGGGCGCACTCCGTCTCTGCTCTTCCTGCCTCCCAGCCATCTTGAGGTGTGAGACCGCCAGCGGGCCCGGCCCGTCCGCCCGGGGTTTCTTCCTCCCACACTGCCCCTCAAGACGTCTCCGGATTTTGAGCGGTGCCTGTCGGAAAAAGGGCGCGCGGCCCGCTGGGAAGTGTAGTTCCGCCGGCTGCCGCTCTGCGAGGACTCGGAGTCTGTGCCCGGAAAGCCCCTGGCAAGACTAAGAGTGCACCTGGGAGGTGCAATTGAACGTTTTTTTTTTTTAGGAGAAAAAAATAAAAAAAATGCGAGTCCCTGGTTATGAAGGGCAGTAAGGAAAAATGGTGATACCAAATAACTCTTCGGTTTGGAGGCTGCTCAGATATAAAAGCAGCAATTTCCCAAGATACTTAGGGTTGCCTTGGAGTTTGTTCCTTCGTTGGAAAGGAAGTTCCGGTGGACAGACAAAGCAACAGGAAAAGGATCTATGAGTTTTCATTATAAGATGCTACTATGACATTAATGGAATAATTTCTGAAATTTAACTAACTGCTGTAGAATAGGGTCCTGTATAAACAGTAAGTTATTGATTTTGATAATTAAACTGTGCTTTGTAAAAGAAAAAAAAAGGTGCCACTATGGAGTCATGCAAAAAGATTGTTTTTCTCGTAAACAGCTAATAAACAATGGCGATATAAAATAACCTATTTGCTAAATACAAAAATTGTAGAACAGTACCACCTAAGTTCTTGTCCTGGTTTTTCCATTTACTAAGTGAGAATAATAATTTTATTATTTCCCTCAAAAGATTTTTGTGAAAAACTAATAATAAAATGTTAAACACTCAAAACAGCCTGTCACGCTGTAGGCACTCAGTATTATTCACAGGTTCAGTTGCCTTATAAACATTCTGTTTATAAACATGGTCAGAATCATAATTTTATACTAGTCTAGTCATTATTGTAAGTCTCTGAAAATTTGGCATCATATAGTAAGTTTATCTAAAAAATCTCGTTCAGTTATATGTATAAATATAACCATGGAATAAATTCCTGTCCAATTTATTCAGCAAATATTTATTGAGCACCTGCAATGTTCCAGACATTGTGATGGCTCCTGGTAATATAAAGATGTGTAAGATCTGATACCTGACATTCAAGATATAATCTGGCAGTGGAGACAATCAAGGAAATAGACAACCACAATAAAGATAAGAACTGTCTTAGAGTGAAAACAGAGTACTATGAGAAAGGAGGAGCAGGCGGCCAACCCGGGTCAGAGAAGGGCCCCTGGAAAAGAAATTCTCATGAGGTTCTCCCTTGCCTTTACAGTACTTCATTTTTAAAGATTTGATCATGTCTTTTTATATCCTTCAACTAATTAAAGTGCTATAGCAAAAGTGAACTCCTTGCCAAAATTGTTTTTATCAGTTCACACTTTAAGAGGGGAGGCCAGGCCCAGTGGCTCATGCCTGTAATCCCTGCACTGTGGGAGGCCAAGGCAGATGGATCACCTGAGGTCAAGAGTTCAAGACGAGCATGGCCAATATGAAACCCTGTCTCTACTAAAAATACAAAAAATTAGCTGGGCGTGGCGGCATGTGCCTATAATCCCAGCTACTCAGGCGGCTGAGGCAGGAGAATGGCTTGAACCGAAAGGTGGAGGTTTCAGTGAGCCAAGATCATACCTTTGCACTCCAGCCTGGGTGACAGAGCAAGACTCCGTTTACAAAAAAAAAAAGAAGAGTAAGAAGTGTAAGAGTCAAACTCTGAAGTCAGACAGAGTGGGGTTTAAATTCTAGCTCTACCCTAACTTGAACTTTCTTGAGCTTTGACTTCATTGTGTATAAAAAATGAATACATAAAAATATATGCCTACCCAGATGGCTACAGAAATTCAAGAAAGGATGTATAAAAAGCACCTAGGGTATTGCCTAGAATGTAGCCATTGATAAAAACATATGTGTAAAAGCCCATCCACTGACATTAGGAGGACATCATCTTACATTTCATCCTCTCTCTTTAGGTCTCAAAATTTTTACAACTACCCATATAATCCTTCTCTACCATTCCTCTTCAGAACTTCATTTTTTAATTCTCCACCTTCAGATTCCTGTTTTTCTATTCCATTTCTTTCAATGGCAAAAACCACACTTATTTTTGCACCAACCCTAATACTAAATCATTCTAAATATTTGAATAAATTCCAATACTTTTGATAAGCCATCTGTCACTTGAAGCCAAAAAAGTCCTGACAATAAAGCCCTGGTCCATCAAACACTGAACACTTTCTCCATCACATTCTTGCCCACAGCAAAGCCATAGAGGAAACACTGAATGGCTTGATTACTTGTTGTTTAGTACAAAGTACTCATAGATCTCATTGTGAGTGTAAACATGCACAGAACTTCTCAAGGCAAATGTGTCAATATGCTTCAAGAATCATGAAAACGGGCATAATTTCTAGCCTAGCCATTCCTCTATTTCCAATTTAAGGAAATAACTGTGACAAATTCTTTTCTTTTATTGCATTTTAGGTTTTGGGGTACATGTAAAGAACATGCAAGATTGTTGCATAGGTACACACATGGCAGTGTGATTTGCTGCCTTCCTCCCCATCACCTATATCTGGCATTTCTCCCCATGCTATCTCTACCCAATTCCCCACCCTCCGATGTCCCTCCCCTATTTCCCCTCGACAGACCCCAGTGTGTGATGCTCCCCTCCCTGTGTCCATGTGTTCTCATTGTTCAACACCCACTTATGAGTGAGAACATGCGGTGTTTGATTTTCTGTTCTTGCGTCAGTTTGATGAGAATGATGGTTTCCAGGTTCATCCATGTCCCTACTAAGGACACATGCACAGGAATGTTCATTGCAGCACCATTTACAATAGCAAAGACTTGGGATCTTTCTTAAAGAGACAATCAGCCTCATGCCTCTTCATCCCATCCTCCATCCTGCTTCAGGGAGGGTGCATTCTGACCTGAACCATGAAAAATGGGGCCATGCCCTAGGAACAGCTGGGCCATGAGCTTGGGGGAAATTGAACTTCTAAGGACACCAAGGAGCAGAACCTCCAAACTTTTACTTGAAGAAGAAACAAAGTATCTTGTGTAAGGCACTGTTATTTGGTGCTTTCTGGATGCTATTGTCTTAACCTATCCTAATAATACATCAACCTTGTAAAATATAGGTAACTTTTATTTCTTTATGTTTCTGTATATTCTAATTGTTCTATAATGAATGTGTTGCTTTTACCTGTCAAAGATGTGAATATTAAAATAATAAATAGATGACACAAGGAAAAATATGCTTGTTTTATCACAATAGAACTGCTACATCTCATTTCAATCATCTATAATCACTTTTTTCCCCATCCCAATAAAAGCCACTGTTGATAATATAAAAACCTTATTATCCATTCACGTGTTTATTCAGAGCTTCTACTACACTGTGTATTCTGTATCTATGAGTTTTGTAGATCATTTTTGTAGATACCATTGTAGTGGGTTCCTTAAGGACAAGAGCCAGGACCAGGTAAATTTGTTTTCAATATAAATTTTTTGAGCCCTAAGTGTCCCACACACTGTGCTAGATAGAGAACATACAGAGTTCAAAGTGAGTCACAGTCACTGGCCTTAGGGAAATCCAGTGTGAAGGCAAAGAAATGAGATCTCAACACGGTGTGGTACTTGCTGTGACGTCTAGAAAGTTATAGTAGAAATATAGAGAAGGGCACCTAATAGGCTCCCCAGAAGAGGTGATAATCTTTACCATAACTAGTACCGTACTAACACATATATCCATGGTGGTGCCCCCACTGGCTCAGGATAGCTGATTGTTAAATTTTCAGGATTTGCAAAGTGGATTTTCAACTCAGCTATTCTTAAAAGTTAAATCAAACTGACTTGCATTTAAATGAATTGTTTCAAAAATAAAGCTAGTAAATATTTTAAACTCATCACTTCTTAATTATGTGTATTATCTATACTCCTGCGTTGATCTGTGTCTACCATAGCCACACAAGGGAAATCGTATATAAGGATGTGCTATTGATATCTTTTCCTCTCCGTTCAGTGACGTCATGTTAGTGATTTGAAATTGGCCATGGTAGAACTATTTACAGTACTCAGTAAACGCTATTATGTTTAACCTTTTCCCAGAAAGTTGGTTGTTAAATATTTACTGGTATACCATTGAACGTATCTGTCTTATTTAGTATTTAATAAACTGTTTTGATGAGGAAAAAGAGAACCCTGGGTAAATCTGTGAATGAGTAAGTTTGCATACTAATTTGCTTTCAGTACCTTTTCCTGTCCCAATTAGCTTTAGTTTTGCTTCCTTCTCCATCTCCAACACACCCACTATACTTAATATCTTTTCATTCTCTTCACTATCCTTAGGAAGAACATGGATATGCACATGTCAATCTGCCCACTATCAAACACTGAGCACTTTCTCTAGCACATCTTCTCAGCAGCAAAACCATGAACTAGTCAACACTGAATGAACTGATTACTGCAGTGATGTTTAACATTAATACTTTCTAAACAAAAGATATAAAGTAGAGCGTCTACATCTAAAGATCACAAACCGCTTCCTTACAATCTCTTTTGATCTTCATGATAGCCTGTAAGGTCACTGCCATCCCTAAGGTATAGATGAAGAAATAAAGTTTAGTAAGTGAAAGACTAGTCCGAAATCCTGGAGCCAGTGAGTCACAGAACTACATCTCAGACACAAATCTTCTGATTACTAGTCAAGTATTATCTTCTATTACACTGTGCCAGCCTTAAACCAAAGACAGAAAGTTGTGGACTTGCAAGCTTTAGCCAGCCTGAGGTGGACTTTGGAGAGAAATACAGCCACCTTATTGAAAATGAGTTCATGCAAATGGATACTGTTCCATTAGAGCCCTTGTCAAACTGCTGTACTATTAAACTACAGTCTATATGTCTTTCTGGTGCATCAGACTCTGAGTCTCTTAAAGGCAAAGATCCAATATTATTCATTTTGGTATCACCAGGAACCCAGAACAGTGCTTGGTACATAGAAGATGCACCCAAACTGCTAATTAATTAATGGAGAAAAATAGCAGGTAACCACTACCAACAACAAATAAACAAAATAATAATAAATTGTGCCCTAATAGACTAATGCTCTAGAAATTCTATACATAAAAGTAATTTCATTTGACAAATTTTCAAATTTATAAATGCATACTGTACATCGTGACTCTGCAAACTGACCTTTATGTTAACATTTATTGCAAGTTCTTTCTTCATTTTACCTATCTCTGAGTGAATGAAGTTCCTACAGATTTGATTGATGTTATAAAACAATGAATCACATAACTTCTGAGCCTGAGTTATCTTACCTATAAAATTATGATAAAAATTTATTAAATATACTCGCTACACAGATATATCCAGTTTGGGAAAAATTCCTCAAACTAGACACTTAGGTTTTGTGCAATTTCTTATATGCTTTTGTTTAATGCTTCAATAAAGTTTTACTTTATCCTGGAGTACTGTAATGGCTGAGGTGAATATATATTTATATGTTATCATTATGTAAATATCCTATTACTGACATCATATATATTTTGACAGGTATTAGGTAATTCCTATTTTTAAAAAAAAAAAAAAGAATGACAACTAAGCTAGAGAAACCTGACAAATTAGAATACTCTAGATTTCTGTTTTTTCAAGTACTTCTATGAATGACCACAAGAGGTCTCTATGTTGTTAAGAATAACCAATCCCCTGCTATTTTACTTTCTTGACAAGTTAGAAAACAGAACTGGTGATATTCTCCAGAGAATATATTCACCTAGTTAAGCTAGTTCAAAACCAAATTTTCCAAAATTAAAAAACATCTTTTTTTTTTTTCTGAGACAACATCTTGCTCTGTTGCCCAGAGTTGGAGTGCAATGGTGTGGTTTTGGCTCACTGCAACCTCCGCCTCCTAGGTTCAAGCAATTCTCCTGCCTCAGCCTCCCAAGAAGCTGCCATGCCTGGCTAATTTGTGTATTTTTAGTAGAAACGGGGTTTCACCATGTTGGCCAGGCTGGCCTCAAACTTCTGACCTCATGATCTGCCCACCTCAGCCTCCCAAAGTGCTGGGATTATAGGCATGAGCCACTACGCCCAGCCATTAAAAAAGATTTTATACCTGTAGAAAAAACAGAATTGTCTCCACTTTCTCCTGACAGTAGCAATGTTAAAACCATTAATAAACACCCAGAAACTACTTTGCTCAGCCTTGACCCATGCCTGTAATCTGATCCATGTGAATTACATAAGATTTTTAATTGAGATACACATAAGAATAAAGGGCAGGGTTGGGGGGTGTTCACCCACATAGGCACAGGCATAAGTGAGCAAGCACACTGTGTGTGGCCAAGACGTACTAGAACCACAGCGTACTGTGGGCAGGTGCTCAGTGACTAAGGCTCAGTGCCATGACAAAGTTATACTGTGTCAAAGGGGCTCTGTGATCAATATTCTGGGACCAATGCATTGGGGACCAAGGAGCACTGAGCTTCCCCCCCCAAAAAAGGAGAGCCCTTATTTAAAACTTTTTTTCTGAGAATTTTTATCTTGAATGTGAACAATTCTTGTTAGCTGATATTCTCAACTGTCTATAAAATTCTAAACATTATCTAATTAAATGAGATAAAAGATGGCTCATCAGGTACATTGATTTAATAAAGAACTGTGATGATTCTGGCTAGTTTACTAAAGTTCCAATCAACTTGACTCCTGTACTGTATTTGATGTATTGCAGTGGTTCACAAAGTATGGACCCCTGACAAGCAGCGCAACATGACCTAACTTCTTAGAAATGCATGTTCTGAATCAGAGATTCTCAGAGCAGAGTCTAGAAATCTGTTTTAACAAGGCCTCCAGGTTTTTCTCATGCAGGTAAAATTTATGAACTATCAATTTAGTATATAATTCATGAACCATCCCAAATCTCAATCCCTAGTTTTCCTTCATCTGTAAAATTTTCAGAGTGGAATAGAGTCAAAAGGCTGACTTACAGTGTCTAGAAGAAAAGTTAAATAATTTGAAACAACCTCCACAAAACAGTCTGGTAAAACCTTATGGTGTCGAGCCACCAGTTTGAGTTCCCAGGTTCCAGGTGCTAAGATTCACCACCTTCCCCTCAAAAACCACAGACTGCCCCCTAAGGGCTTCTAAACAAAAACCTCAACAACCTTAGAACAGCCCAGACTTGATTTTGAAACTCCAATATGTTTTCTCTGGTTTTTCAATGCATCCCAGAACAAATAATCATATTTAATAACAAGTGCAACATATTAATTCAGGACACCTTTGCTGTGAGGTTACTGTAGACTTGTAATACTTTAATATTCTAGTTTCCCAAAGAATGGCTAATAATGTTAATGATGCACTAAATTCTTTTGGTAGGAAATTCACCTTCAGTGAAAATTCACTTTTCTTGTGAAAAGGATTTGACATATCTATCTATGTTCTTTCCTCCATTCTGTGATGAATGGTGTACATATTCAGAATAAGTACATGAATATAGACCAATCAAAGATGCATTTGCACTACTTGATTGCTAATATTCCTTGAAGTGTTTTCTGTGTGCCAGGAAATGTTTTAAGGGCTTTATATGTATATTGTACTTAACACTTGCAAAATCCCTTAAAGGAGGGAGAAATATCATTCCTGTTTTACTGATGAGAATACCGAGGAACAAAAAATTTCCCAAACTCACACTGTTCATGTCAAAATTGGGACTTCAACCTATCAGTCTGGTCCAGAGATTGTGTTCTTTCCACTACAAGATCTGGCCTTACTTTATGAAGCACAACCACCGTCCTCAGTATGATTTCTCTAGTCCTACATATAAACATCACCTATTCCCTAAGTCACTAATTGTTTTACCTTAGGAAATTTTTGCTCAAGATTGTTTTGAGTTCATAGAAAAAACTGGGAGAAACAGGGTAGAGAGAATATCTCGCTGAAAGTAAACCAACACTTATTACAAATTTGTCCCAACCGTTGCTCTAACAATACCTAATTTCCTTCTAAAAGTTTACAACGCGACTTTGTAAGCCGTACTCATTTTATTTTTCCAACAACCCTTCTGGTAAAAATAAGAAATTAGCACTGAGGTGTCAAGTTCACTCCACACTAATAATCAGTATAGCTGGAACTAAAACCCAGTGCTTCTAGCTACAAACTCCCTATATGCTCTAACCCCATCCCACAGCCTTGGTGTGGCCTACCACTCACCTCAGCCGGTATGCAGGACCAACTCTAGGGCCCTCTCTTCACCTGCTGGCATTACAGCCTGACTTCAGTTCAGTTTCCTGGTTTTGGACATACCAGTTGGGTCATGGAATCTTCCTATTGTATGAGTGCAGTGACTTCACTGTGTAACTTCTCCACTGTCACTTAGCATTACCCTTCACTCCAGAACATGCAGTTGTAATTAAAAGCTCAAATTCAAAAGCCAGAACTGGATTCAAATCCTGGCTTCACTGCTTACCAGCTATGTGATCATGGGCATGGCTTCCTCATCTATAACCCAGGTAAAGTAATTATACCACTTTTATTAGGATATTTAGAGGATTGTGATTTTTTAACATGTTAATTATTTAACACAATTTTAGCACATGGTACATAAAAAGTATAATAAATAATAATGATAGAATGGTTTTAAAAAACTGTTTTTTTTAATATTCTGGGTAAATGTCAGCTATTAATATGTTCTCTAGAGAGAGGAGCTATCCTGATAGATTGACTGCACTTTGTAACTTCATTTTTGGCAACTCTAATGGTTTACAATGAATTTTAGATGCTTATACTTCAAAAATACACATGAGATAAGCACTACTAGCTGGAAATTAAAGTTTATAAAGAAAGAAATAACAAAGAATAAAAATAATTCGATACTATTCATATTTCCACACAGATTTATTTCTTGACTTCATGCTACGCCTGCTGAAGATCATTAAAAGAGCATCTCAATGGTTACATTAATATTCTGCAAACATCACTTATAATACGAAAGTAAAAATTCTGGGAGAAAAAAGAGGCACTTCCCACTGTCATCTAACATTTGAATAAAACTAATAACATCACAAACATTTGTCTTATTAAGAACAATAAGGAGGTCTATTTATAAATGTTTGCAACTATAAAAGCCTGTAGGATACATCAGACACAATCTTAGAAAAGCATGCTGCATAGAGGATACTTAATGCTTAGGTTTGAAATTGCAGCTTTTAATTAGTTATATTTCCTAAAGTTAAGTGCTTTCTTGCTAATTTAAAATGTGTTTCTGTACATTTTAACAATCCTCTAAGTGGAAAGTGCCTTTTTCTTGCTGTTTCCCAATAAATGATTCAAGTAGTCTTCCTGGACAACTGATTTTATCATTCCCTTTTCATATTTAAAGGAATCTTTCCAGGGATTTAAGATCATTTGGAACATAGCTTTGTCATTCAAATTAGAATATGTAAGAATGCATTGAAATTTATTTTTTCTAGTGTCCTTGCTTTTGTGTTCTTTTCGTCACTAAATAATACATAGAAAAATTAATTTATGTCTGTATTATCTCTGGCTACATGAGAAACATGGCATAAAACTCAGACATAAGCTTTAAAGAAAGAAATGCTACAGTTGCAAAAGTTTCTCTAAGCAAGATTTTGCTTTGTGACTGTCTAAATAGGGCAGTTAAAGTTCTGGGCAGCAGCAGACCCTGAGCAGCAATAATCATTTATGTTTCTTTGGCACCAGCTTCAACACACTGGCATGATATTTTTTAACCACCCGTTACCAGGGACAGTGAGAGCACAAACATGAGCACAGTTACAGAACTATAAAAACGTACTTCATTTATCTTGTTGGTCTTAATAAGATCCCAAAGAAGCATAAAATAACAGTGACAATAGCACACAGTGCTGAATTTTACAGAGACACCAAAATTAAAAGTAAAACATTGGCTTTCATTTCTTAAGTACTACGCTTTTCAAATAAAAGCAATATTGCAATCCAGAGAGAAAAGGTGAATTTAAATCCTCAGCATGTAACTGAAACAAATGAAAGCACGGAGTTGAGTCTGTGCCTACTAAAGTGCCATGAGAGAAACGGGCAATGTGGCCAAAGTGAATCTGCTTCCAGGGACTCCCTGTGGGAACAGGCCAGAGAAGTCGGAGAACCGCAAAGACAGCAGAGAGGAAAAGCTGGGCTTTATAAGAAACTGCATCATCTTAGAGCAGGGAAATTTAGCAGAAAAAGGGAAGCCAGTCAAATTCAGGCAATGCCTTGGTTTCCAAAGAACATGGAAAGAATCAGCTAGGTATGTTAGCTTGAAAACTATTCGGCCTAAGAGACTCCTGCTGTATGCAAGTTATGAAGATGCATAAGCCCCATCCTGCCAGTTTCAAGTGGCAAAAGAAGATGGTCAGAGATACAGCCATACAGTATACGAAATTGGAATATATATGAAAATAGACAGATGAAGATGAGGCATCAGGAGCCACTGAAATGGCTAGAACCTAGTGGCTTTGTCTGGAAGAAGAGCCTTGATGAGTTTTGAAGGAAGGGAGATGTTCCTTCCTGTTAGACTTCCCAGAGGTAAGGTGCTGATTCTGTGCAAAGAAGTCGTTGAAATCTTATGGGCCCTCTTTAAATAACTGATGACCAATGAGAGCCCTCTTTTTTACCTTCCCGATTACGCTTGTGTTTTGATGGCTGTGGCAGCTGCAGGTAACAGCAAGTTCTCATGCAGACATGCAGGGAAGTTCTCAGCTCCGTTCTCAAGAGCCCTGAGCCAGCTGTCCTGAAAGCTGACTTAGAATGTCCTCCCCTGTGGCCAAGAGAGTGCCAACGCCCCTCTAGCTCTGAGTTGGGATCTAGACCCTGTGCCCTGTTTCTTTCTGTGCTAAGTCATAGCTCTGAAATCAGCAACTTTGTACACGTTCCTTCCAAAGCCCTGAGCCACCCCTTGTAGCCAGTGGGCCTGCTGGGTGCCGTTAATGTGATCCCGTCTGTCGTTTCAGCCTCAGCAGAAGAGCAACATGACCATATTTATTGCTGTTGCTATTCTGGGGGGTGGATGACGTTTTTCTCCCCTTGTGGCTGAGCCCTGCCCGTTCATCTTTCACCACTCCCTCCAAGTCTACAAGACTAAAACTAGTGATACAAATAGATTCTATCAGGAGGAAAGTTAAAATGAGAAGTTCTTAGGCATTTCCAAATCTATCTGCTGTATGTCATCAAAAGCTTCAAAATCTGTTGTCCTACATTTTAAACGTGTACTGTCAGCATCCCAATAGAACCATAAAGAGTTATTGGTGGTAACCTTGCTAAGGAAAGAAAAGATGGATAAAGGGGGATGAAACAAACAACCTGACTGGTAAGTACAGTTTAGAAATTTGGCAAATGTTGGCTTTTTCACTGCTGAGTGTTGGGAGTGTCCAAGTGTTGCCAGAACACTTGAAGATTTTCCACTTGCCTGTGTGTGAGCTCAGCCTCTCCACTCTTCCTAAGGCACTCCTCTTTTGTGAAGTGAAAGGAACTAAATGACAAGCCACTGAAACTCCAATTAAGGATAAAATGATATAGGGTACAGGTGACAGCTCCTGGGAAGTAACTATATACAGGTTTTCTAAATGAAGAACTTAGATACATAAATAACTAATTACAGCATGCATTACATGATGCATCATATGAGAGGGATTCTTCCTGCCTTTTGAGGTTGTAAGAATGAAAGAAAGAAAAACAACAAACGAAAGTAATTCTGGCTTAACCACTAACCCATACTCATTACCAATTGGTAAAATCTTCTACCATAGCTTATAAACCCTCCGTGTTTGTATGCATCTAGTTCATCATAGCATGTGACATTTTGGCTTTGCTAAAATGACTGTTCAGATTCCTTGTGCTCTTCTGCAAATTTGATTTGAAATGTCCACAGAAGCAGAAGAGTACTGCAGAGGTGATGAGCATGGGCTGTGGGTATAGATCTCTCGGTCACAGCCCAGGTGTGAAACTGCTTGAAGACTCCATTTCCTCTTTAAAATTAAGGTCATAAGAGTAGCCACCTTCTAGGCTTTAATGTGAGAATTAAATGAAAGAAATCTCTGCAAAAGCAGTTAGAATTAAAAGGCTGAGAACAAGAGCATTGTTGGCATTTTAGTGCAGGGAAGTTTAACCTCCCCCTAGCAAGTTTCCTTTGGATCTGTTTTAGTTCACGTTCAACCTGTCTGTTCAGTCTTAAAATGACAATACACAGGAGTTGTGCTCCAGATTCCAATGTTTCTGGCTGTGTGCCGGGGAAATACCTTTTCAACATTCAGGGTATTATTTAAAGCGCACTATCAGCTGACAGCTTGGCTAATTTTCACCTGAGAAGTCCATAAACTATAGAGTTATTTAAATAAAAGCCTTAGAACAGGAACTGGTTCTTAGTGTCAATAAAGTGATATATACTTAAATATATATATATATATATTCTTACAATAAATATATATCACATATATGGCTTTTCTGCACTGATGTTTTTTACTTTCTTCCCTCTCTCCAGCTGCATATTTCTGCACAATTACATCACAGAGGTGTACAAATGAAGCCATTTTATTTCTCTAGGACCAAAATTAATAACTCTAAAGGCCCATTTCTACTGATGGTAGAAAAACTCTTCATTTTGTCCCTTTCAGGGAAACTCAGCTACCTCTAGTATAATATAATCCTTTTGGGGGTAAATATTCAGTCACCCTTCTCTGTCCCTCTGGTGGTGGGAGGAAGGGTGGAGAAAGGATCCAGTTTTCAGGTGGCTTGGTATCCTCTTGCCTCAAGGGAGGGGCATCTGATTTAAGAACCATTCTCTGGTCCTCACTGGCCTCCCCTGAAGTGTCTTTTCCACTGAGATCTTTGGAACTTGACCTCTAGCCTTGCTGCATCCGCTGAAAGATTCATATCTGGGGTCACTCGTCGTCAAGCCTCCCAGCACAGTGTGTGGCTGGCCACTCTTCCTCCCTAAGGCTGACTCAATCTTCGGTCTAACTGATCCTCTGAAAATACAGCCGTGTCTTCCATCCAGCTCGTGCCTTTGTGATGCACACCCAAAGCCTCACCTCTCACTACACCATACCAACCCACCAGCAGCCCACCAGCTTGCAACTCTTACGCAGGTTAGGCCAGGAGACCTCATCTCCAGTTTCTTTCAAACTTCAATTCATGACCCAGAGGACCTACAGAGGCTTTTGTAACCACAGCTTCATGGGAAAGAGGCTTTGATATTTGCTTACAGAAGGTTTATTGGCAAGAGTTCTCCATATAACTAACATCCATAGAAGTGAGGGGAGCTAGGTTGAGCAGAGAGAAGTTACAGCTGCCATAGGGACTATACCAGGAACTGGAGCAGGGACCGTACCAGGAACTGGAGCTGGGACAGCCTTTGGGAGTAGTTCCAATTGAGGTAAGGGAGCCAGACCTTTATCTCCCTGACAGGATACCAGTTATTGGATGTGGGCTGCCCCCAGAGAGTTCACATGACCTCTCACTAGGAGGCCCTCTTTGGCTAAAGGCAATTCTTAGAGGACTCAAATCACAGGCATCAGCTGCCAACACTCACATCAACTGAATGATTGAATGCTGGATACCAGAAATGGATCTGTGCAGCACTACAGGATCCACTACAGGGCTGTCTCAGGCTCTGCCTAAATACCCAAAAACATCCCCTCTATCCTACAGTGGCTGTCCTGAGTTGGTTCTGAATATTTGATGAGGCTGCTGCCACCCCTTCTCCTAAGACATCTGAGAGGAAGTGTCATTTGAGACACTCGTGCCCTCAGATACTCAAATCTGGAAACTTCTATCCCCACTCTCTCTTGCAGACCTCTTCAAAATGCTCTGATATCATGTACTACATCCTCTCTCATCTATGTTTCACAGTCAAAATCCTGTATTCAATTCTCCAATTGATAACTTTTGGGAACCCCATAAATCATTTTTTTCTCATCTCAACAAAACCTGAATCTTACAACTATCAGCCTTGAGCTCTTGCATATCATTTCTTCTAAAGTTAAAATCTGTTTTCAAGTTGGAAGTTTCAAGTTTACACCCTTTGTAATTTGACCTCCTCTGCTCCTGAAGTAATGACCACTGATGAACAATGAGAAGACTTGTGAAAACTGTAACAGTGAAAACTAGCTTAAGCTGATATTTCAAATATATTAACCTGATCAGCTTACAAATGGGAGACTACACCAGTTTCTGCCATGGTACGAAATGTGCATTTCTTTTATTGCTGCACTTTGCATCTGGCAAGTTATACAAAGTGTTTAAAGCTCTCAGTTTTGCAGGGCCTCTGCTCAAACTTCCTTGCGAGCTGTTCTTCATGTGCCTGAGAACAGGGCTCAGGTTTTCCAGGGCACTTATGTTTTCTTCCCACAACCCAATGGATAAGTTTGTGAACTTGACTTTGGAGCCTAGTTCTCTAAGCTTTTTTCAACCACATGGCCAAGGAGGCAAAGATGTCTAAGTCGCCTTTTTCTAATCCTGTCTGTCCTGGATCACACCATAAGCAGGGACTTGTGATCTCGCCCAGATTGGTCTCTCCTTAGTCTCAGATCTTAATGATCACTTCATCTTGATCACACCAAACCTTGGGGTCTAATGACCCCTTTTTAGGATGTTAAAAGGTATAATTTATCCCGTCCTCTGGATCTATGTGAAAAGAAATAGTTTCCTTTTTTTTTCTCTAGGATTAATCTACTCTAAGGATTGTTTTTCAAACAGAAGTCCACATACCCATGGGAGTTCACCCATGTATCCTAAGGGGTCTGCTGATTCTCTCCAGATTTTTCATCTCTGTGGGCTGTTACTTGATTTCAGAGGCTGATTTTTATGCATATGTTTAGGCTGACTTTGACATTAAGTCCTTCTACTTTAATTGTTTTCGACTAATAAGAAGAAAAGCAGACCTAACACATAATTGATGCATCTCCACCAAGCAAAACCCAAATGGTATGCCAGCACATTGTACAAAGAAAGACTTCCTAATAGATCACAGAGTCCTGAATGGCACCTAGCAGGACGCATGGGCTGAATTAGGAGTTGTGGCTCCGTGGGTAGTACCGTAACATTTTAAAATGCAAAACATCATCTGTCACATTAAATTCAGGTTGTTAACTTCGATATTATTTCCAATTATGTTGGCTTTATGTTATAAATAATCTATAAGCATACAGAGGTATATCTTATGTTTTATGTATTGAAATACACATATATAATGATTATAAATTTAAATAAAAATAATAAAATTTAATCCACCACGGTAGAAATGTCTGAACACATTTTTGTTTTCCTTCAAAAGTTATTCATGGATTTCTCACATTTAAAAATAAACACTGTTCTATAGCAGAAGGGTCACATCTTGCTTCAAGATATGCATCAGAACCAATAGGAAGAGCTGGAATTTAACACCCTTTTCATATTTTCTAATACTACACTTCTGCCTGTTTTCTTTCTCTGCTCCACCTTGGCTATAGAAGGGGTGATTAAACAGTCATTGCTTCTTATTGAACTCTTAGAGTAAGATCACAAACAGGCCCTGGTCCCTGTCTTCCTCCCCACCATCATCTCTCACCAAGATCCTTTCTTTTGCTCTATGAGCCTTCTCAGTCCCTTCAATGTGCCACCCACATCGTGCCACACTCTTTTCATAATTATTTCCTTTTCTCTAGCTAATCTATTTACTTTTCTAGCTGTTTCCTACTCGTCCTCCAGAGCTTGGCTTAAATGTCACTTTCTTAGAGAAGCATGTGAGCAATATCTATTGGAAGAATGGATGGGTGGGTCGATGGATGGATAGGTGAATGGTGACCAGATGATGGATGGGTGTGTAGATGGGTGGATGGTGGATGGATAGATGATGGGTGGATGATGGATGGATGGATGTGGATGAAGGATGAATGGGTAGGTAGATAATGAAGGATGAATGGGTAGGTGAATGAATAGCTAGCTGGTAGAAGGATGGATGGATGAGAAATAGATGGTGGGTGGATGGATGGGTGAGTGGGTGGGTGGATGGTGAATGGATGATGGGTGGATGAATGGGTGGGTGGATGGTAGATAGTTGAATGAGTGATGGATGGATGAGTGGGTAGATAGGTGGATGGATAGATGGATGAAAGTTGTGTGGATGAATGGGTGGGTGGATAGTGGATAAATGGATGATAAATGAATAGGTGGATGGATAAAAAGATTGTAGCTATATGGTTGGATGGATGGATGGATGCATGGTTGGATGGATGGATGGATGGGGAGGCCTTCTCTGATCTTGCAATATAACTGAAAGTATCCCTTGCTATTCTTTTTTATAGCACTACTTTTTCTTCTGTAGCACAACAATTGGCAATGATATATTTGATTTAATATCTATCCTTTCAGTGGACTGTAAATTCCCTGAGGGCAGGGAATTAATGACCTTATACCCATTACAAAACACTCCATTTAGAAGGTACTTGCTACATATATATTGAGTAAATGAACAAAAGGAAATCTTGAAGTTTATATTCACATCACTGAAATAACTATAAGGAGGGGGAAAGACCTTTTCTAACATTTTAAAATATTTCAATTAATGGATTACGTTAACATGGAACAATCTAAAAGAACAGTACATTTTGAGGAAAAGAAATCATGGCCTTTTAGAGGGAGAATCATAAACTAAAACGGCACTTGCAGATGGCCTCCTCGGCCATTAATCAGAGACAAAATATACACCATAGTCAGTATGAAAATGACCTCAAAAGGAGTATTTTTAAGCAAAATTCCACCTCTACTTGGACAGAATAGCTCTTGGAATATATATGATGCAGCAGTCACCACATGCTTATAGTAGTAGAAAAGGAAGATTTGTTTTTTTTTTTTTTCATCCAACAATAAGGAGCATCTTGAAAAATATCTGAAAGAGGTACTTCCACAATCACTTGGTCATATTCTCTTCCTGTATGCTCAACCCTACACTCCTCCTGTCTCAACATTGCTCTTCACTCCCAGGAGTGATGGACAGAAAAACCAGCTAATCCAGATGCTGATACTCAGAAGCAGGGACAGGCCAACATGCCCAGTCACCACAATGTCCAGCTAGTCCAGGGCCATGTGAAACTCGCCAGCTGGATCAAGGGTTCCAGCCATTCTAAAGTAGCTGGAAACCACAAGGGCTGGAGAAGGGAGTACTTTGCTGTGTCTTCACCTAAGAGCAAAGCTCTTTGGGGCTTACTTAACCCAGGCGCAGAGTCCAGCTGTTTCTCCAAGGTGGATGTAAGAATCAGACTTCCCAAGACCAGTGGTTCCTCGACACAGTACCTCCTGAGTTCAGTCTTTAGATACCGGGCAAGAGAATAGAACTTACAAGTCCACCCACTGGTATGGCCTACAGTTATCAGAGTTTTGTTAAGGTCTTGGTTTCAAAGCCACCTCATAATGGCTGGTTTTGTTTTGTAAACATCAACTGTCCATTGTACACTTATCCTTAGAAGACTATATATCCTTATATAGTACCTTTGAAATTTGCTTTTAAAATGAAAAGGAGAAGGATATTGTTTATAACTATGAAAGCACTTTGAGAGAGAATTCATGCAAAAAAAGATAAAGTCATGTTGGGATCACTAGCATCAGGCAACTCTGAACTCATTTGACTACCTTAAAGAATCTAAGGTAGTCCACGGGAGAGGATTACCCTATAGCAATATTTCCCTGAAGAGCACTCGGTGTATTTCTTGAAAACACAGCTTCCTGAACCTCGATGCCAAGCCCACAGAATCAGAATCCATCAAGGGAGAGACCTGGGCATATGTATATAGACAGTCCCTAACTTAGAATTTTTTTGACTTTACGATGGCGTGAAAGCAATATGCATTCAATGGAAACCATACTTCAAGTCCCAATACAGTCATTCTGGTTTTCACTTTCAGTGCAGTATTCAATAAATCACATGAGATATTCAATACTTTATTATAAAATAGGCTTTGTGTTAAATGATTTTTTCCAACTTCAGGCTAATGTAAGTGTTCTGAGCCCTTTTAAGTAATATATTCAGTTATAATATTCAGTAGTTTAGGTGTATTAAGTATACTTTTGACTTACAATATTTTCAACTTGTAATGGGTTTATCAGGATGTAATCCTATATTGCGTCAAAGAGCATCTGTATTTAATAAGTTCTCCTTGGTGACTGTCAGCAGCAGAGTTTTGAAAATGGCCCTGTGATAATGATTCTTCAACAGATAAGTACATTAGGATTGCTAGGAAAGTTCTCAGAATGTGTGAGATGGGAACACTCGGACATTTTGCTAGAGGAGAGTAGAACCTACACAACCATCTTTTGAAAATGCTTCACCAAAGGGTTATTACCTTTGCTTTGATGGAGTTATGAGCCCTAGAGGAACATTTAGTATGGATCTGAGGTGCGGAAATGAGGCATGATTTAGCAAAAGCTGTTACATCGAAGGAAATGATGGTGCATACTTCTTTCTAGAAACAGCATAATTTTCAGACCAACTAATATAGCAGGACTGACACACCAGTATACAGCTGGAAGCTTCTAAATGTCCACTTCCGTCATAGACAGGCAGACAGTCTATGAATTATTCAATCAGTTGGTAAGTCGGAAATCACTCGTACCATCTGGATTACACAGGCAATCTTTTTCCATTTCAGATGGTAAGTTTTAGAGGGTCCTAAAATTTATTAGGTCTATTTATTGCTTTACACAGGCTATTGCATCATCTGCCAAATGGCGATTCTATTCAGTTACATATATAGAATTGAATTTTTAAATAACTAAAATAATAAAATGCTAAGATGCTGAAGACTTACATTTCAATTTAATTATTAATAACTACTATAATTTCAAGTTTCAAATTGCTTTCCAGCAAAGGTTTCCATTCTCACCCCCCTTATTTTTATTTATATCTTCACAGGTTTTTATGTACATACAAATACAGCACACTACATACATTGTTCAGTATCTTGCTTTTTTCTCCTACCTAATAGATCTTGGGGACTTTCCACATCAGTACATAGAAAGCTTCCTCATTCTTTTTTAAGAACCCAGAAATCTGATTTTTAACTCAATTTTAGTACATTCTGATTTGGCCTTTCCATCTCTCTCTGGCCAGGAACCACCTGTAAATGTAAGTGTGTATGTGTGTATGTGTGTGTGTATCTGTGTGTTCTTTAAAGATCACTGGGTGTATCAGTTCACAGTCTCCAAGAAGCAGATGCCAGGATAGAATTAGACATGTCAGACATCTACCAGGGGAACACACATGCAGGATAAAGGCCACAAGAAGCAGGAGTAAGTAGGAAACCCATGAAAGGAAAGCAGGGAAGGAAGAATTGTGTAGAGAAGGCTCAGACTGCAGTGTAGCCATGAAAAGGTTTTAGCCAGGTCAGTGGGGAGCACGGGAAACCTCACCCATCTGAGGAGTCTGTGTTGAGAAGGACTGACCCAGCTCTTGGAATCCCACTGTGCTTGGTTATTGGCTGGAAACGACTTAGACAGAGTGTGGCCTCATCATGAATGCGGTTGGAATTCAAAGGTGCAGCAGCTACAGGCTGTTCACCAACCTCTTCTCTCACAGCCAGTTCTCCTGAAGAAAGATCTGAGTGGTGCACACCTATGACCAACATAATCTCCCTTTGCACTGCAAAGATTGTCTTCACACACATCCAGGAACAGCTCTTGGGGACCTCCTTAACTTCCCTGTTTCTGAAGTTAGCCTTTTGGCTGAAAATGGTTTTCACCTTCTCCCTTTTCTTTACTTCATTCCCCTCACCATCAGCTATCACATGGACAGGTTCTCCTGGCTTACCTAGTGCTATGACCTAATCCTTCATTTCTGGAAGGCCTGAACTCTTTGAAAATCATATGTTTCTCAGACCTGGGTTGCCACATGAGTGCATCCATGGTTACAAGGGATACATAGAGTCCCAGCAAGCACTCAAATGGATTACCTGAGTCTACATGTATTCTGTCCCCGTTTTATAAAAGCCTCCTTCTGCTCATCAAAGTCAATCATTCCTGCCAATCTGGTGATTCCTCTTCTCACCTGCTAATCCCTGGGCACAACCCCTGAATCTGCCAGGCAGGAACCATAGTTTGCCATTCTGCTTTGTCCCCTGGCAAGAGTGCTTCCCCTCTGGGGAGGCTGCAGAGCCCAGAGTTGCAGGGATAGGAAAGACATTGGATGTGATAGTAAGTGAGGTAATACTGCTTCTACTTCTTAGTTCCTAGGCTTATATGTCCTCCCTATTAGAGACAGTGCCATAGAGAAATCTGATACTGTGCATAAACTGTATCCCAAAGAATCCCGCTCCACCTTTGCAGATTATTACCAGCAAACTAGAATTTTAGCTGTGCCTCTAGGAGACCATTCCATTATGCTATGATGTTAGCCCCTCATAGATTACAAAGGTATGCAGTCATACAGTGTCTAAGGACAGTGGACCCCACAATCAGGACTCATTCTAGCACCACCTTCACTGTGAAGTGGGTCCCCTAATTGGAGTTTATGTGTGAAATTCCATGCTTGTGAATCAGGTATTCTATAAGCTCCTGGACAGTGCTGCTACAGGCTAAGGCTCTGTGGGGAGGAAAGGTAAATCCATACCCAGAATGTCTATCCTTAGTAAGGATGAACCACTGGCTCTTCTAGGCTTAAATGAAACTGATATAATCAATTTATTCACCAAGTAGTTGATTGGTATTCGCAAGGAATACCCTCTGTTACTAACAGATCTGACTTGCAAAGTTGGGAGTAGTTTAAACTGACCTCAATAGGCAGCAGTCCCTGCTCTTGGGCCCAGGTACAATGTCCATTTCTGCCACTGAGGCTACTAAGCTCATGTGCCCTTTGCTCCAGATCTGGGGTGTCTGTTGAGGAAGACTAACATTAACTGGCTGAGTCCTGTCATCTACTTGTGTTTTCAGTGCCTCTTCCACCTTGTGTCCATTTCCATACGTTCATCCACATGTCTGTAGCCTAGATCTCCATGTTTTCAGTCTTTCAGTCCTTTTCCATCCAGCCTCCGACCAGGCAATGCTGTTAGCCACTGCTCAGATATCTATACATATTCCTATCTGGGGCCACTTTTCCTTCCACACAAAATACATGACTTGTTCGACATTCACAGTTCTTCCCTGTCTACAGACGTTCAAGACCACTCCTGAGTGTGGATATTATGCAGCGTCCATCCATTTTCAGCTTCATCCACATACTGAGCTTGTCCATCCATAAACCAGATACAGGTTTTCCCTTCCGCTTCAGCTGGTTATTTGAAACCCCAATCTGTTCAGAGAAGCAAACCAATGGGACCCTGGTGGGGAACATGAGGGTCTGTCCCACTCAGCCCTCAAGAAAGGGCAATCTGTTCTTGCAGCTTTTCATGCCCTCTGGTCCCACTCAGCTTGCTCCTGGATATCCCATGTCCCAGCTCACAATAGACTGCTTCTGGGTCTGTCCAACTTTGTCTTGTCAGAGTCAAGAAGACTCAGCTCATAATGGGAAATTCTGAATGAACAAGAACTTTGTCCCATGGCCAAACATTCCTTTACTACCAAGGCCAAGTCACTTTCAAAAAAACTGTTTTTGTTTTTGTTTTTCTGACCTACAACTGTGATTCTTCCCTAGGGGCTTGCCATAATCTTCATATATCTTTTCTCACCACTGGTACCTCCAGCACCATAGGATCTGCCTAATCATACGGCCCAAAATGCAGAGCTGCTTGCATCACAACCTGGGCCTCTGACAAAACCCCTTCCTGCTCTGAGCCCTCTCAAAGCTGGTGGCCTCCCTTCTGTGTCACCTAGCACATAAGCTGAAATGGTGTCTAAGTGTGGTATGTGTTGCTTCCAAGACCCAAGAGTAGGCCTACTGGGTGCTCTGCTTCCTTTTTGCAGTAGAGGATGCAAGATGCATCAATTTGCCCTTTACTTGGAGGGGCTGTCAGGGGCAGTAGCCTTGATGCAAAACCCACAGGAGATCTGAAGTTGTGGCAGCTGCAGTCTGTTTGCCAAGTACCCTCCAAACTGCAGGTTCTCTTGAAAGGAGATCTGAGCAGTGTGCCTCCATGGCCACTCTTTGGGTGTTCTGATATCTCTGTAAGCTTTAAAAAGTGCTTGCCATGTAAAAATGATATAAAATTCAAGAGATGACAAAAATGCTAGAGTGTATTGAAGGAAAGGAAGAGGAATTTAAGCTTTATTTGGAATGCAATCAGTATGTGAAGAATCCTACAATGGTTTTGAGGTGTGCATGCTGAGCTGAAATGCAGATCGGTACTGCAATGCTTGGCAAAGACACCACATCCCACCCCCCGCCCCCGTCATTCAGTTAGAGGAAAGCCTCTTCTGTTATTGGCTATTGTTTCAAATCCATTCCCAAGCTCTTGGAACCATTCACTCCTCAATTATAATTTACATTTCTTTTACTGACTAATAATTGATTTCGTTTTTCTTTGCTTCAGCTATGAGTCATGTAGTAGCTACTTCTGCTTTGCTTTCCTCAATATTGTGTACCTCCCTTCTTTATGCAACTGCTTTATGAAAAGGTTATCTCAACAATTTTTACAACTGTTAACAACATCTCAATACTGTCACTTCCCAAAATGCTTTTATATTCCCTTGCTATCTCCAAGTTGTACAATTTCAAATACTGAGTTGCCTTTCAGCCACAATTTCAGAACAAAGCATTGTGATTTTAAATGTAGGATGAGAGAGATGAACTTATCACCACCTCTCCCCGGATTCCTGGGACTTCTTTTTCAGGAGGTCTCTGCTGTTCTTACAATCACAGATTGAAACAGAGACTTGAAAGAGCCTTCATTTCTTGCCTTGGTTGAGTGCCTCTTAATTAAAGAAGATCATTGCATTATAAATATCTGGAAAGATGCGCCTTTACTGTACGCATAAAGTTAACCTGCCAATGATTACCCCAAATTGTTTCAACCATAGCTGTCCACAAAATCACTCTGTCCTCTGAACCCTTATGATACTTAGTATTTATTGACTACTTGTAGTTATCTCCCTTGTATTTTTATTATCTTTCTTTTTTTATCTTCTGTCTCTTTAGAGACATTTTATTTCCTTAAATGCTAAGACTGAGCCTAAGATGGTCATCATGTACACGTATATATAATGAATAAACATATGCACACATACATTTTGTGGTTTGGTTCAGGTGCTGCATCTCTAATACTGGCCTGCAACCCACTCTGTCTTCAAGGTTACCACCCTTTCAAGTCTCCCTTTCATCTGTTGTCACCTTTTTTATTGTTAGACCTTTCCTGAAATCCTCTGTGAATCTCATGGTTGGACATACATGGACCAACCAGGTGTACATGGAGCTTTCCTCATTAGGAAAAGGAGGCAGAGGGCCACGAGGGACACATCATGAGAAGAAACCAAAGCACTGCCCTTGAGAGTTAAATAGGCTCAGCTGGTGTTTTTATATCAGAATTAAACTATTTCTAAATCAGACTCTTAGCTTCAAGGGCAGGATTGCCTAGTTATACAAGATAAGCCAACAAGTATCCAGCAATTTATACAAAATTCTGGTACCATGAGGCTAATAGTTGGAATACAACAGATAGCCTAAAGTTAAGAAGACTAGAAATGGATAAGAAGAAGAAAAATACACAGGGAATGGCACAGCTGAAATGGTGGGAGATGAGGAGGCAGAGGAGAAGCACAAGATATGGGCGTTATAGAAGCCAAGCTGAGTGCTCCCAAGTATGAAATTCACTGCTGCCACTAGCAGAATAGGAAATGAAGAGATGCCATCATATCTGTCAAATAGAAGGTCCCTAATGGCTAGACAAGCTTCCCTAGACTGGTGAGAATGGAATCCAAATCAAGTAGTACATAAATCAGAGGTGGGATGTAAAGACCAGAATACACTCTTTCAAGGTCTCCAGTTTCAATAATAAAATAGACATAGAGGACTTAAAGGAGATGGTAGACCAGCAAATTAGGACTGTTTTAACATGGAAAATACAAGAGCTTATTTCTTGGCTGAAAGGGAAGAAATTAAAGCATATTTAAAAAAGAGAAGGTTGGGAGGCCAAGACATGTGGATTGCTTGAGGTCAGGAGTTCGAGATCAGCATAGTCAACATGGTGAAACCCCATCTCTACTAAAAACACAAAAATTAGCTGGGTGTGGTGGCACACACTTGCAGTTCCAGCAACTTGGGAGGCTAAGGCAGGAAAACTACTTGAACCCAGAAGACGGAGGTTGCACAGTGAGCAAAGATTGCACTGCTGCACTCCAGCCTGGGCAACAGAGTGAGACTCCATCTCAAAAAAAAAAAAAAGAGAGAGAGAGAGACAGAGACAGAGAAGGAACTGACCCAGAACTTTGGGAGGAAAAAGGGTATCTTTTCCTCTTGGAGATGGAAGAATGGGAAGAGGAAGAAAATGGGAAACTATGTAAAGTTTTTGAAGAGAGGAAAGGTGCAAGTGTTCCCAGCTCCTTCTTCTGTGAGACTAAAGACAGTGTCCTCTGCTTAGCAGGAGAAAGCTGGGATGGGATGGGCTCCAGTACAGTGATAAATATCTGGAAGTTGCCTGGGAAAAGTTCTGCTATGTAGCATGGAGAACTTTGATAAGAACCAATGGTGTGTTCAGTGAGAGTGGCAAGGAGGGAATGCTGTCAAAGAGTAGCATTGTAAAATCCCAGTTGACAAGTTTCAACTGGACCTTTACTCTCAAACTGCAAAGACTTGGCCTTAACTGGACCTTACTTGCTGGATCAAAGTAAGATCCAGGCTGTGTCTGAGGCCTGAGGGAATAGTGCAAGTCTCAAAAGGGGGTATTACTGAACAATGACTGTCAGAGGAAGAAGAAAAATGGGCATTATTTACTTATCAACTTACTTATTTTTAATTTTTGACTTCTCCTAGCCAACTGCCCACTGATCATCTCTGGGGTATATTTCTGGATCATTCTCTCCTAAATAAATATATCTTCCCCAGTCCTTGTAATTTACTCTCCTTCCACCTTACGAAAAAAACAATCTAGACAGCAGCATTATCACTCGCCCAGGCAGCTACTCTAAAAAATATAAGAAATAAAAGTCATCTTTACCACACCTTCTTGCTCTCTGCCAAGCATCTGAAAACTCTCAATGTGTTCTCATCCTTTCTCCAATCAAGGACAAGAATAAAGAACCTCCTCTAAAGACACAGAGACCTGGGTTTGAATCCCACCTCAACCATTTCTACCTTGAATAATTCTGGGTGTACGAATGTGCTAAACCTTATTTTTTCCTTCTGTAAAATGGTTATATGACTAGTATAAATCATCGATAGTTATGAGATTTAAGTGAATTAATACCTGTAAAAAAAACTTAGTTTGGTATCTGTAAAACAGTAGCAGATAATCTCGGAATTCTCTTCCTCTTCTGCTGCCTACAAAGTTTCTGATCATATTTCTTAATTTTTATATTTATCATGGACAAATTTCTTGAATGTTTATGAATGCTTTATTGCAAATATTCAAATTATTTTGATTTGATTTTATAAATCAAGATGGTAATACTTTTGACTTACACATCAAGTGACTTTAATTGTATGTGCTTTTCTACACACTTTGAATCATGGTCTTTACACAATAAACACCTACTGATTAGTTTTTGTCATTTGTAAATTTTTTATTAAAAACTCTCAATAATTAGTCTTTTTTTTAACAACATTCTTGGAGTATATAATTAGTCATTTGTTGTTGTTGTTGTTGTTGTTTTAGAGATGGGGTCTCCCTTATTTTGCCGAGGCTAGTCTCAAACTTCCAGGCTTAAACAATCCTCGCACCTCAGCCTCCCAAAGTGCTGGGATTGCAGGCATGAGCCACCTCGTCCAGCCAATAATTAATCTAAGATGTAAATAAAATGAAGTCACCAATAAATTTCTAAATGCATCTTCATATTTTAAAATACATTAAATTCCCAGCAAAACATCCTAATATGTTGTTAACTGGTCATAGTCACACTCAAAATAGCTTACAATATGTCATAAAATCTTTTAGGATGGAAATATAAAATAACTAGTTTTTAACATGAAGGAAAACAAACCGCTAGGGCAGTTGCTGGCCCCTAGGTTTTCCCGGCCTCCCCCATTCCACCTGTCAAACCAACATTCACATTCTCTTCTTACTAATCCCTTCTTAAAGCTAATTTCAACTCCCCCTTATCCAGGGCAAAGGTTCAGAGGGAGAGGGAAAATAAGGACATTACTAACCCTGACTATTAAGCTGCAACATTATTCCACTGCCTACTGTCTGCTATGCCATCACTCTCAGCACCTCTTCCTCTTCCTACTTCTCTCTCCCATCTTCTCCAACCATTACCATTGACCCTGAACACTTACTTAAACTAACACATACATCTTTGTGACTGGGGAAACATTCCATTGTGATGGCAGCAGGTAAATGGAAACATGGTGTATATGGTTATTTGCCAAAAATTATTTAGTAAGTTACCTAAAATACTAATTTCTTCCATGAAGGAAGCCAATATAGAGCTAGGCTAAAATTAAAATTTAATTATAAATATCTGGTGGTAAAGTCTCACTTTTAATTAAGGTTCTTTGCATGACAACTAATTAGAAAGAGTAATAAATAAACACATAAAGGTTTCCAAAATGTATCTCCTTAAAGAATATATATGGGTGCTAACACACTGGGTGGATCCAAAAAAAAAGGCACAACAAAGACAACTCTGTAAAGAAATCTAGTTTAGAAACAAACTCCGCCATTCAAAATATTGGCTTGAGCAACCACACTTTTTCTTGTATCATACAGAACTTCAAAACAGATGGGAATGCATCTCTCTACACTAGCTCTTGATTCTGCTGTATCCCCTAAGAGGGAAATGGAATTACGGCTCAGTCACAAAGTCCTGGCCCTCATCTTCCCAGCGGCCTAAATCAATCCCCACTCCAGGACAAGATGCTTTGAGAGATGCATAATTATTTCAGGCCACTAGGGTAAGCACTATTCCTGGCAACTCTGCGGGCAGTGCCATGGATGAGGGCTTCTAATTCTCTTTGGTGATTTGGTTCTGTATAAACAGATTTTTCTTTCAGCCAGGTAATCAGGAAAGGTCAGCTCTGGTCCTGAGATCAAGGCAATCAAGGTCAATTTCAGTTCCTTTTCTGTGTAGTTTAGTCTAATTTTTCTCAGGCTGCCTTCCTGACAGCTGTCCTTATATTTATATCTGATTATCAAATACTTAGTGAAAGAATTTTTAGCAGCTTCTGATTCTCACCTAGTCATCCAAAGGCCTCTCAGCCTAAGAAAGAACAGGAATACACTTCAAATTAGTTTCCTTGAGAGGCCAAACTAAGACCCTAGGCGGTGAACCTGGGAGAAGTGTCTTCCATGGACATTGTGAGGGTGTGGTGGAGAATAATGCCTGCTCTCACCAGAGGCAAAGCTGATTCAACTTGCCTATTATCAAATCTCTAACTTTCGGTTTGGTACTGCAGCCACAATATACTCAGTTACTACCTAATATAGAAAGAGAAAGGCAAATCTTGTCATTCCCATTTGGAAGACGGTGAAATCGAGGTTTAAAAGTTTAGAAGAGGTGTCTAAAGTGAATCCGACAAAGCAGTGTTGTAGCTAGAAAGTAGATCAGCTGACATCTGTCCCTGGTTTTGTAGGTCACAGCCTCTTTGCAAGTTTAGAGCAGTGTTTTACTTACCATATTGCTCCTTGCAAACTTCTGTTTACTTTCTTAAAACAGTAGATACCAGTGAGAGGTGTACATTCGAGACACTTATACAATATACAAAGACTGAGCCGTCTGCATGTTGGGCACACAGCTCCAGGCTGAAGAATCTCTAAGGTTGTTAAGAAGCACAAAGGAGGCACGAGGGGGAGCAGGCTCTGATGTAAAAGGGATATCCTGTACCCCTCCAAAGGCCGATTAAAAACATCCTCTTCATCACTATGAATAAAAAACTAACCAATATATTCTGTGCTTTTTCAAACTGTACTGCTCTCCCTCAGTGTCTTCATTAAATAAATGCAAACACGTGTGCTTTGCAATGGGTAGGTGTAAAAGAACACTCTGCACAATTATATCTAGGCTGCCGCAGATTTACATCACATGCATACATATATCTAGGAGATATTAATTCACGATGACAGCTGAGCATGACAAATGCAACAGAACACAAGTTTGAAGGCTGAAAACAATGCAACTACATATCCCATGCTGACAAACACGCATACAATGAGTTTTCCCTCAACACACACGTGGCCGCACTCACAGGAGCTTAACCACATTGAAAAACCCCAAACACAAACACAGAAGGTTCCGGCGCCCGCAAGCGGCCCCCACACAGGCAGCTGCGCCTTCATCTCCAGGCAGGGATTCTCGTGCGTCCCCGGGTACACTCGCCCTCCCACCGGCATCCCACTGCGCGAACACATGCGCGCCAGCCGGTCCCCGCGCGCGCGCCCGCCCGCCGGGAAAGCGGCGGCTCCCGGGGCTGGGGGCAGGGCCCGGTGGGGCGGGAGCGCAGCGGGGCCGGGCCTGGGCGCCCGGGGAGGGGACGAGGGGCGGGCGCGGGGCGGCGCCCGGCTCACGTGGGCGGGCGGGAGCAGCTGAAGGTCCGCTCCGGAGCTTGGGCTGTCCTCTCGCGCGCGGCGCTGGCCGGGGCGGCGGCGGCGAAAGAGGAGGAGGAAGGCGGCGGTGGCGGCGGCAAAAGAGGAGGGAGGACGGGGGCGGCGTCGGACTGGAGCCGAGCGGCGGCGCGAGCTGCCCGGGCCGCTGTCGTGAGCTCGCCCGCCGGGCCCCCACCCCCGAGCTACACCCTGCCGTGCCC
This sequence comes from Callithrix jacchus, assembly GCF_049354715.1. NCBI lineage: Eukaryota > Metazoa > Chordata > Mammalia > Primates > Cebidae > Callithrix > Callithrix jacchus. Next base: position 51,883,066 of record NC_133517.1, read on the forward strand.
AGCACTGCCCGCGTCCGTGCCCCTGCGGGGAGCGCGCCGGGGCTGCCCCCCGAATGACGGGCGGAAGGTTCGACTTCGACGATGGCGGCACCTACTGCGGCGGCTGGGAGGAGGGCAAGGCGCACGGGCATGGCATCTGCACGGGGCCCAAGGGCCAGGGCGAGTACTCTGGCTCCTGGTCGCACGGCTTCGAGGTGGTCGGAGGCTACACCTGGCCCAGCGGCAACACCTACCAGGGCTACTGGGCGCAGGGCAAGCGGCATGGGCTGGGGGTGGAGACGAAGGGCAAGTGGATGTACCGGGGGGAGTGGTCACATGGTTTCAAGGGGCGCTACGGGGTCCGGCAGAGCCTGTGCACCCCCGCTCGCTACGAGGGTACCTGGAGTAACGGGCTGCAGGACGGGTACGGCGTGGAGACCTACGGGGACGGAGGTGAGCGGCGTAGCTGGCAGCTCGGCTGCTCCGCGAGCTGGTGCGGTGGGCTCTGCCCCGGCTGCTGGGAAGCGGGGAGGACGCCGGGCGCACGTGTCCGGAAACCCGCCAAAACACCTGGGGGAGCCTCCTACCCCTCGCCCGCGCCCGCTCTTTCCAGAGGGGGCGCTGGGGCCGGACTGGGGCGCGAGGGCTGAATCTGACCCCGTTCTTAGAGTGGGCCGTGTGTCCACACTCTGGGGAGCGAGGCGTGAATGTACCTGGCCGGCGCCAGCGCTGCGCTGCCACCGGGAGGGAGCGCCGCTCGGGAGGGCTGGGCTGGAGAGAGGACGCTGTCACTTGAGCCCGTCACATTACGTTCCTGATCCCTCCCTCTCCCGGCCGGGTCTGAAATCGCCACTCCCGTGGAGTTAGAGTGAACACCCTAAGCGGGTGAGGCTGGCGGTCAGTGCTGACCGCTCCCCGGATTGGTTTCACGTGGAGTCGTATTTCGCTTCTGGTCCTCTAGTAGCCTAAAGATAGAAGCCAGAATCCCGTAACTAGGATGTTGGGGAATTGTACCTTATTTGGGGGTGCATTTGGAAATGTCCTAGTTATGAGAGCGGAAAGGCCACCTGATGCAGGTGGAGTTCAGAGCCTGTGAGTTCCTAGTTTTCATTCCGTTCCTTGCAGTATCGGTCGTCCATGAAAAGCATAGCAGTCTTTGCTGACCTGAAGATCTTGGACAAATTACTAGAAAAATATTTTAGAAATGGGCAAGGAGGTCTATATTTTTTTAAAAAAAATACAGTTGACAGGTGTGTTCCTAGCAGCTACTTTACTCCTGAGAATGGCAATACTGAAACGATAATTTGCATTATGTATGACCTAAGCGGTATGCCTGGCTGTGAACAAAGATCACCTTATTTTAGTATTTAATAATATTTGCTGAAGAGATTGTGTATATTCCAGGACAGAAGTTCCTCTTTTATTAGGAAAGGTATACATTATTGAAACAGGTGTCAAAACCTGCTGAATTTCCTTGTGTAATACGCTGAGAAAGATATTCATGAATGGCTTATGCTTTAGTAAAGTGCTTTTCCTTATAATAAACATAATCATATTTAATTGAAAAGGGCTGTAGGAGGCAATATCACTTTTTGGAATTAAGCAGCTCAGAGTTGGAGGAAATTAAAGGGATCCAATTAAAAGTTTCTCCAGCCCACTGCAGCCCCATTTATACCATTGCTTATATAAAAGCTCACACAATTTGTACACTTCACTTAGAACACTTGGGCTGTGTTTCAAATGCAAAATGGCAGAATGGTAGGACTTGCTAAAAAGGACATCTTTTCATCCTGCAGTATAAATAAAGCATATGGTTCTCATGGATTAAAAGAGAAAAACTTTCTCTAATACTTTTCTGTGGGGCTGTATGAGTCCCGAGTTTCACACTAGTTAATTGGGACCCTTAAATGTTCTGAATGGGCATAAAATGCCTGGTTGACAGCCCTATAAATATGTTACTTTGTGACTGGATTTTATTGGAGGGCCCAGCTCTACTGTATAACTAAATTCCATGCTTAAAAGCAGAAGGCAAAATTTTTTTTATTTTTAATGCATGCATCATTTTATAACCTTTTAAGAAGGCCAGGGATGGCCCTCTTCAGTTTTGGAAGATTTAAAATAGTCTCCTTTTAAAGATGCTATTCATTAAACACACTCTTGGTTTAGGGTATTCATTATACCTAGTAATCAAAATATATATAGCACAGTAGAGGCCGTCTGTGTGCTTGTCATAGAAGCCCAAATAAGTCTCCGGAATGACTTTATGAATAATCTGCCTTCAGTTTTAAAATAAACTTTAAAAAAAAAAAAAAAACTTAAAATTTGGCTTCACCATGGGTGGTACTGTGGTTTTCTTTTTCTACCCCCAAAAAACTCATACACTAGTTAGGAAGAAAAACCTTAAAAATCACTTGAATGTCTACTCTGTGCTAGTGGATTTTCTGCTGTCTCTCATATTACTTCATTAGAAAGTTCTCAATCATAAAGGGAGTCTAAAGCAAGGGTATTGCTATAATTTATTTCATACAAAGGTTTTGGCCAAAATAGGAATATCACTAAAAAATTAGCTTGGGTTTGCCTGTTCTCACTAAGGAGTTAGCTTGTTTTTGTCTCCACTCTCCCCACCACCACATGTCCATTCCTGTACACTCCGTATCAGATTCAGGGAAAATCTGATTCCCTGTATTTTGTGGTGACATTAAACTGGAGGAGAAAGGAAGCAGTAATTCCATGTGAGAAGTATCAGTTTATTTTATTAGTGATTTGCGTGTGAAGTGTGGCTGAAATAGAAACCCCATGAATATTAACAATAAGTTGTCATACTCATTAAATCCAAGTATAAGTGCCCAGAATTTTTTGTGCTAATTCTGATCTGTACTTTTTTTCATTTGTCATAAACTATTGAAAATATCTGGGAAAACACAAATGTTTTGTTAACAAGATGCATTCTTGCACATACCCATTCGTAGCATATAAACTTAGGTTTGGCATAGCCAAGTGCAAATTTGACTAAAACTCCTAAGCTGGATGACTTCCACTACAAGACTGTGTAATTAAAATGACTAGATCTAAAAAATTAGCTCCCAAATGAACACAGTTTAAAACTGGTAAAAGTAATTTTTACACTTGTGAAATTTGCATCTATATTTTAGGAATCAAGAGGAACTAATTAGAACTTTATTTGAGCAGCAGGAAGAAGTTGGAACCCACCTGCTTCATAAAGAAATCGGCCCTTTTTATTTCTAGGTTCATTGACTAAACTAAACCTATTTTAAATTTCAGATGAACTGCTAACAGTTTGACTGTAATTGGTTTCTAACAATTCTGTGGAGGAATTCTTTCATATACTGTGATTTAACAAAATCGGAGGGGAATGTGGCCAATGCTCTTGTCCTCCCTTCTTTATTTGACAGTTAAGCAGAGACTTAAACTTTCTAATTATTGCTGTTGCCTTAAACAGCTTGGATTTTCAAGCCATACTTTTTTGGAAATTCTAAATACTGTACTAGTCTTATTTTTGGAGATAACAGTTTAAGGAAACTAGCTGTTAATTTTCCATCAGTGTTAGACATTAACGAAGATGGTATGGTTGTGTTTTTAAAAAGTACAGATACTTATTGATATCAAACAGCATCTCTGCAAATTGTTCTAGCAAAATTAACTTGTCACTATAGACAAAAGTTAGGAGGATATGATTATAGTATTCGTTTAACCAACAAAATATTAAAAATAAGGTGATTTATTTTAGTGCATTCAGGCCAGATTATATAACTTTCATCCTAGAATTTAAATTTTACCTATAGAGGCGAAGGAAAAGTCAAAGTCAAAATTTCCTAGTAATTCCATTCCCATTCCTGTTGAGATGATGGTATTTGGAGATGGCCAGTATTCAGTAGGAAGCTTCTCAGCCTGAAATGTTTTACATGACTATCTTATCCTCTTGGGTTAATCTTTTGGAGAAAACTATGGGTCATCCACCTCCTCAAAAGTTCATGGATGTCAGGTTAATACTTCACATCTACTCAGAATATGACATTCAGAGTACCAGACCAACTTAGTATTTCATTGTATATCTACTATTGCCTATGTCACATATGTCAGAATGAACAAAAAGAGAAGGCAATCTTGCAATTGGTCAAAACTGTTGACTTGGGAGTCATTATGGTTTTAACTTTCAAGTGCGATGAAATAACCAGCCATTATTAAAACGGTTACATAAAACTAGCATTTTTGGCCGGGCGCGGTGGCTCAAGCCTGTAATCCCAGCACTTTGGGAGGCCGGGGCAGGTGGATCACGAGGTCAAGAGACCGAGACCATCCTGGTCAACATGGTGAAACCCCGTCTCTACTAAAAATACAAAAAATTAGCTGGGCATCGTGGCGCGTGCCTGTAATCCCAGCTACTCAGGAGGCTGAGGCAGGAGAATTGCCTGAACCCAGGAGGCGGAGGTTGCAGTGAGCCGAGATCACACCATTGCACTCCAGCCTGGGTAACAAGAGCGAAACTCCGTCTCAAAACAAAACAAAACAAAAAAAACCTAGCATTTTTGCTTAGTGTTTTAAAAATGAATATATGCCATTCAGTGGAAATCTGTACATGGCAATATAAAATACAAAGTGACTGCAGGGTAGATCTATACAATCAGAAATGGAAAGAGGTCAAGACAGACTAATCATGATTTATTTTCTATGACATTGTGAATTGTTATGAAAAACACAGAAGTAATTACATTTAAAATTTTCCAGATAGCTTCTTTTGAGGGATACTGTAAACTAAAATTTATTCTTAATTAAAGGAAATGGCCTTGATTTTGAAAAGAAACTTCTAAATTCCCTAATTTAACATTCATTTCCTCCTTACATTATTTTAAAACTTGTACCAGGTTACTTTTTAATGTCTTTGCTTATTTTAGTAGCAAAAAAAATCACTATGAACAAATGGTTTAGATTAGAGATTATCCTGAAAAAGCATAATATTTGTTGACAAAGTGATCTGGTATCAACAACATTTTAATGGATACTGTCAAATACACCTTTCCTCTGAGATGAAATCCAAAATGCTAATAGTGGAAGATTTCATCTGGCCTTATATCAGTTTCTCCAAGGGTAAAGGGTATACTTTTTAGCCACCGTAGCTTTTTACTGTCAACATAGTCACCAGACACCCTCAGTCCACAAACACAGACCACAGGACACAAGAAAATTTTTTGTTCTCATATGAACTAATTCCTGCCCTCAGGATGCTTCTAGTCTGTGCCGTGATTCACAATGCAGTGGCAGCTGGGGAAATAGAGGATGCAGGGATTGGGCAAGTGATATGGCACAAAGCTTTGATCTTTTCACTTAGAAGCACAAAAATGTTAAATTGCTCAGTTTTTTTCATAATAATTCATTGTGTTCAAAATATATAATATATATTGTGGTTTTCAATTTACTCTTAGCTCAAAAACGCTCACCCAAATTCAAATAATAATCCTAAATATTCAACAGTTTTCTCTACACTAAAAAAAGACATGCTGAATGTAATGGAAAATTTTAGACGTTCATTTGATGACTGTGTCCCAAGTATTCAGATTTAAGCCTGTGTGCTTTTTGGACTCTTATACTGACGTAGACCTAAAAGTCATTTTTTTAGAGTTTTCCAGCTAAATTAGTAATCTTAGAATAAAACTTACAAATAGAATTCATTTCTTCTCCTCTTTCCTTGTCTTCCTAAGAGGAATTTTTAATGCATTAATTTCAGAGGGGAATGTTGTTTCCCAGTATCAACTTTTTGTATTAGAAAGTAGTGGTTTTCCTCTGAAATATATAAATTTTTTAATGAAAAGCAAAAAATATCTGAGTACTGGAAAACTCTATACAATGACATTAAATCCTTACACCCAGAATTACGGTGGAGGGGGGGACATTCACAAGTGGATGCAAAGTATCCCCAGGGTTGACTTGGAATGGGTCAGATTTGACCCTGGGCAGGCCTGCGCCAAGGTGCGCTGGATGGTGCAGGCGATCGCGCAGCTTCTGCCCCCTGCTCACACGGTGCTTTCTTGCGGTCTCTCCAAGGTACCTACCAGGGCCAGTGGGCCGGAGGCATGCGGCATGGCTACGGCGTGCGCCAGAGCGTGCCCTACGGCATGGCCACGGTGATCCGCTCACCGCTGCGCACCTCGCTGGCCTCGCTGCGCAGCGAGCAGAGCAATGGCAGCGTGCTCCACGATGCTGCGGCCGCCACCGACAGCCCAGCCGGCACCCGTGGCGGTTTCGTGCTCAACTTCCACGCAGACGCTGAGCTCGCGGGCAAGAAAAAGGGCGGCCTCTTCCGGAGGGGCTCCCTTCTCGGAAGCATGAAACTTCGCAAGTCCGAATCAAAGTCTTCCATCTCGAGCAAGCGCAGCTCTGTCCGCAGCGACGCGGCCATGAGCAGAATTAGTTCCAGCGATGCCAACTCCACAATCAGCTTCGGCGATGTAGATTGTGATTTTTGCCCAGTGGAAGACCACGTGGACGCCACCACCACGGAAACCTACATGGGCGAGTGGAAGAACGACAAGCGCAACGGCTTTGGCGTGAGCGAGCGCTCCAATGGCATGAAGTATGAAGGCGAGTGGGCAAATAACAAGAGGCATGGATATGGCTGTACCGTGTTTCCTGACGGCTCCAAAGAAGAGGGAAAATACAAAAATAATATTCTGGTCCGTGGGATAAGGAAGCAGCTTATACCAATAAGACATACAAAAACTAGGGAGAAGGTGGACAGAGCAATTGAAGGCGCCCAAAGGGCAGCTGCCATGGCGAGAACCAAAGTGGAAATAGCAAATTCAAGGTAAGTAAATGCAGGGTGGGCGATTTTGCCAGTTCGGTCAGAACAATGGAGTATCAAATATTATGTTTGTCTGTCTGCAGGTGGCATTGCTAAATGCATTCTAGAACTGCTAAAAAATCAAAGGTGAAAAATGATTGCACACAGTAGAATGAAAATCAGAAATGTACTTGCACTGTTCTGAAACTTGCCATCATCAAATAATGTCGAAGACACTTTAAGCTCCCCTTCCTATTCTGAATTACTTCTCTAATATTTAACAGCGTGAGGGAGTTCACTGAGACCCTGTGCTCATCTTCGTGAGCCAGGGAAGTTACTGTTTTCTTTTGTTTTTTGTATTTTTAAAGAAGGATCTCTGAAATGCTGCCATAGAAAGCACTGTGTTTTGTGTACCAAAAGAAAATAGCAATCCATGTAGAAACATACTTAGTATAGATGTGTACCTTTATTCTGATATTTACATTGGAGGTATGTATACTTATCCTAGCTTATACAGTTTATTCTATTTACTGAAACCTTAGAGGTGAAATCGATTTCGAGACAGCCACCAAAATCTTCATGTGTCAAAAGTGGGAACTAACATGACAAAATCTGGCATGCATTATTTTAAACATTGTTTAAATAATGTTTAAACAATGTTTAAAAAACAATGTTTAAAACAACAGAGCTACATGGGAAAGGCAAAGAGACCCACAAGAATCACCACATTCTATGCAGAAGAGATTAGGTCACTGGTGTATTAAAAGGAAAGGGGTGGAGAGAACCTGACATGGACAGATGGGACTCTCAATGTGCCAACGTTGGAAGAAAGAAGAGCAGTGGAGAAAGGCTGGAGTGAGTAGGAGAAAGCCAGTGAATAATAGATTGACAAGTGGGGTGTATGTGTGGGCACAGAAGGACTATGTGCTTGAAGTTTTACCATTAATAGCTGGTTTCAGGTATCCAGCAAGGGGGATGGAGTAATCTATTGGGAATAGAGTTCTATTAGGGAAGTATATCATAGGTGAGACCAAAAAAAAAAAGGTGTGGTTATAAATGGAAATTTTATTTTTAGGCTGATTTAAGTGGGTACTGACTAGCCACAGCTTTGTAAGACTTGAAGCATAAATTTAGCATCGAATATTAAAAATCTTGTTTCTGTCTGAATAATACTCTTCCACACAAGTAAATGTCCTTTCAGAACCACAAAATGTTAGCATGTCTTCAGGTTTTCATTCTTGGCATTGGATTAATGAACCCCCCCCCCCGTTTTTTTTGGTTAGCCATATGAAATTTCCACTGAACTTTTAAATGTACAAAAAATATGGTGACATCATATGATTCAACTTGGTACTTCTAGAGTTCTTTTTTTTTTTTAACTGCCCCTACTTATTTTTTAAGAACTACAAAGTAAAGTAAGGCTGCATTTTTTGCATTACTTTTAGATGTATATTATGTTATATATATTACGTTAAAAGGCCTCAAGGTTTTCATTTTTATCCCAAACTAATCCCATTTCAAGGCTAATATTTTTTGTTGATCAGCACAAACTTTGATGAAGGATCTCTCCTGTCTTCTCTACCAGGCCTCTTTTACTTTAGATGGCAGTTTTGGATCTACTTTGCTTTTCATTTTGCTTATAGATCAGATACTCAGCGCATCTAATCTTGCTAGCTTACTTGCAGAGCTAGTGATATATATTGTTAGGCCCTAGCCTTAATTTTAAGTGCACACTTGGATTCTTCCATGTCATTTTCTCCTTACAACTTAGTGATATGCTAAAGGCAGATCAGTCTTGGCAGGTGAAAAATGAACCTGTGCAGAACACTTCAACAAATGACTTATTCTTATGATTAGTTTCCATTGGAGGAGTTTGTATAACAGAAAGGGACTAGCAATGCACAGATGATCTTTGATTAGGCTAGTATTATAAAACTATCACCCAGGTCCTAGCCATGTTCTCTCTGTTGAAAGTCTTTTGGGGTTAGTATTTCATTTGAGAATACTGTATTATATAGTTATAATTAAGAGATCTTTAGTTTAAGACCTTATACTTTTAGCCAGTTCGTTATTTCATAAAGATTTCACCTAGCTGTGTTTAAAATGCTTAATTCATTATGCAAATGAAATAAGCCAGTCACAGAAAAACAAATACTGCATGATATCTCTTAATCAAGTACTGCAGTGACTTCGCTTGATCTAAAATGGTCAAGCTCATAGAAACATAGAATAGAATGTTAGTTGCCAGGGATTGTAGGGTGGGGAAAATGGAGGGTTATTTTTCAACAGATACAAACTCTCAGCTGTGCAAGATGAGTAAGTTCTATAAATCAGCACTACAACATTGTGCCTATGGTTAAAAATCCTGTATTGTGCATTTAAGAATTTGTCAAGGTCAGGTGCTGTGGTACATGCCTGTAATACCAGCACTTTCGGAGGCTGAGGCAGAAGGATCACTTGAGCCCAGAAGTTCAAGACCAATCTCTGCAGCATAGTGAGACCCCCTCTCTACAAAAAATAAGAAAACTAGCCAGGCGTAGTAGGCACACACCTGTAGTCCCAGCTACTTGGGAGATTGAGGTGAGAGGATGACTTGAGCCCCAGAGGTCGAGACTGCAGTGAGCTGTGACTGTGCCACTGCACCCCTGCTCACATGTCACAGCAAGACCCTGTCCCAAAAAACAAAACCAAAAAAAGAATTTGTTAAGACGGTAGGTCCCATGTTAAGTATTCTTACCACAGTAAATAAAATATTGTTCAGATGACACAATCAACAAATTAAAAATAAAAGCATTCGATTAACCTTCTGTATTTTACTCAGTTTCACTGTTTTAGTCCTTTTCCCAGATTCCTTGCTATGACACAATGAACACTTCAGATTAGAGCTTCATAACTTGTTTTTGGAGAAAGCAGTTAAAGGAATGACATTCCCCTTAAAATAGCTCTGAGTGTTGAGTTCTACACTCTTTTAAAAACTTTAAAAATAAGAAAACATTCTCTTAAGATTTGCTGCCTGGGGGATAGGACTTTTAGCTACATTATTGTCATAAACCATGGCTCTTTCTAATGCCAGAATATCTACAAAATGTCCATATAGAACATCTGTATGACCCTTGTATGGTTGCTGTTATCAGTGTTTTTGTTTTTAAAACTACTGAAAATTTAAAAACATAAGATGACACTCTTCCCACCTAGCCCAATGATGACAGAAGAAAAACTAGAAACTAAGTCTCTTGGCAGCTACTGCTATTGAAGTCACTAATTCATCATTAGCAACAAACGGAGATGATCAATGAATAGTTATTGACTGTTCAGTTGTCCACCCAGGTAGTGTAAATCACTGTTTCTCAGCAACATAGTGAGACCCCATCTCTACAAAAAGTAAGAAAGTTAGTCAGGCGTGGTGGTGTACACCTGTAGTCCTAGCTACTCAGGAGACTGAGGTGGGAGGATGGCTTGGTAGAGAAGACTGAAGGCCCCCAATTTCAGATCTGGAAAGGCCAAGAGAGAGCATCTGGTCCAAGCCCCTTGCATTCAGAGGCAGGGACATGGGCTCTACCCAAGATCACCCCACTGTTCCTGTAATGTTTTCATTCCATTTCTGTCACTTATGCTTTAGAGACTTTTATTTGCTTTTCAAGTCCCAGGGAAATGGGCCCACCCTTGTACCATCATTCTATTTTATCCTGAAGCAAAGGTTCAAGTTGGCTCTAAAGGAAAACAATTATATTCTCCAATAATGTCTCCAAGAGACACAGAACCAACCATCTTTGGCCCAGAGATTCACGAAAGCATAGTAGATCTGTGGATCTTTACTTTGCTTCTCTGAGGAGGGAGTTGTGTTGCTCTCCAGTAAACACGCGCAGAAGGCTTATTTCCGAAGGCTTATTATGGGCATCTGTATAATTCTGACAGGTCAAAAACTATCGGGATGGCATAAGGGTAGATAGTAGATGTCACATAGTAGATACAGAGTTGATAGATTGTAGCAGGTTAGCACTTAGAGTCAAGACCATAGGAAAGCTAATAATTTTACTGACTCCTGGAACTTATTTTTAGGCTTGTGCTCTGCTCCAAAAGGTACTATGTTTATAAGATTTAACAAAATTTTATTTCCCTTTTGTCTTGGTCCTAAGGATATAAATCATAACCTGGAATTGAGAAAGGGTCTCGACCTTTTTTTTTTTTTTTTTTTTTAAGAAATGTTCAAAGGGTGGGAGAGCAACTCTAAATATCTTAAGAAATTAGTGTACCTAGCAGCTACCAAGGCTGCTCCATGCCAGTAGCTGACAATACCACCTCTAGTCCTGGGATCCTAGCATCTCTGCTTTTAGGTGAAGATGCTACTCCGAGAGAGAGATGTTAGAACTGGGGAGACTGGAGCTAGTATCTAAGCCCAAGCTCCATGACCTTTCCTTTGTCAGTGTGTACCCTTGATGGTAACTTGGCCAATCAGACCCTTTTGAGTCCCTGGCGTGCTTTATCAGAGCCCTAACCTATAACTAGAGCCTTATAATTTAGAATTGGCTCCCCCAGTATGCTGAATTTACATTTTAGATAATATAGGCAGAATCTGTTTTGGTAGAAGAGACAGAAGGCCTCCAATTTCAGATCTGGAAAGGGCAAGAAAGAGCATCTGGTCCAAGCCCCTCGCATTCAGAGGCAGGTACTGAGGCTCTGCCTAAGATCACCCCACCGTCCCTGTTGTTTCCGTTCTGTTTCTTAAGCATTCAGTTTTCATTCCCTTAGCTTTTGCCTCCTCAATTCCTTCAGCTGTTCCTGTCATTTCAACTACATTTCTCATTTGGTCAATTTTTAATCCATTGACTCTTGTCTCAATAATTCCTTAAATGGGATATTCAAAGATGTCACTACTTGAGAAAAATATTCTAAGAAAGAATTATAAAGTAAGGTATTTGGGTGAGAAAGCAAATAAGAGATGACCGGTAGAGAGCCCCACTTCTGTGGAAATGAACAGATCACTTAGGAAGAGGTGTGGACAGAGCCTAGTGTGATCCAAGTATTGGAAGAAATAATTATCTTGCAAGAATATGGAAGATGTAGGGGGGTGGGAGAGAGCTGGCCTCAAGCAATTAAGAACCACAAGCCTTTGCTTTTATTGGCTTTGTTTTAAGAAAAAAGACTATAAAGTGAGGAGGTTAGCAAGTTAGTAGGTAACTGCTCCATTCTGTAGACTTTGGCAAACTCTGATCACCCCCACTAAAGCTAGTGAAGCTCATTGGTAGTCAGCTGGGCAGGCTCCAGTACTGCCAGGAAGTGTCAGTGATGGGGATAGGTAGCCGGTCACATGGGACTTGGCTGCTCCTGTTGCCAAACTCTCCCTGACCATTGCTGCCACTTCAGGTGATAATAGGGACACCCAGACATGTAATCTTAGGAAGGAGTCCTCTTCTGTCCCCTGTCCAGCCCAGAACTAAGATCTGATGCCATGTTTGCCAACTTTGGACTTAAATACAAAAATGAGACATACTTTTCCTGTAGAATTTTTAAAAACTATTCTCCATACTTTTGTATAAAAAAAAGGATATATTGCATTTTCATGCAGATGTTCCCCACTTTTCCATACTCAGAATGATTCAACCATGGCAGCTTGCTATCTGTTGGAAGGGAGGTCTCAGCCCCCGTCCCTGCTCCCCCTGGCTAGCTCCTCGGGCTGCTGGGTCTTCACTCTGCTTTAAGCCTAAGTCCCTTCTTAGAGGAAGTTTTCCTCAACCCACTTCCTCTTAGCCCACTTCTAGTCTAAAATTCCCCCATTGGTCTAAATTGACATTTAATTTTACAATATTTGTTGAATATCTCTCACCCCAACTAGATTGGGAAGGATGGACTGACTGAAGTCAGCTTTGCTCACTTTTGTAAGCCCAGCAGCAAGCTTAGATCAAGGCATGTTAATAAGTGCTCTAGTAAATATTTGGTGAATTAATTAATTAAATTTTCACGACTTTGGGTATGACCACTGGCAGTGCTCCTAATTTGGTTTTTCTGGGTAAAACTACATTTTAAAGATGGAAACTTAGCTTTCATAATTCATCATGCTGTAATCTGACAGTAGTCAAGGAATGCAGAAAATGCCAAAGTGTGTGCTACGGGTATCCTTTTCCTTAATTAAGTCAACATTGTTTCGAGATATAACCCGGGAGTAAGGGCATCAGGTTAAGCCAAACTCTTATCTCCATTCTTCATAAGTATTGAGCTAGTCAGTGATCTGTATGAGAGATTCCCTTCTAGATGTGAAAACTCCAGGAAGTCAGCTTACCCTGACTGCAATAACATTGGCTTAGCTTCCGTATTTGATAGCACCAAAACATGTAATATGTCAGGATGTGGGAGCTTTTTTTTTTTTTGTTGAAAGTTTTTCTTGAATGGGGGTCATTTTTCTTAGGCTCAAACAATATCATTTAATTTAACACATAAAGTTAGATGGGATAGAACACTGGCTATTACCAATATTAGAAAAAAAGCCCATTCTTTGCTAAGTTATTATAAAGGGCCAAGACTTTGAAATTTTTAAATTCTCCTTAACAGAGGGATTTCCTTTCTCTCTTGCAAGTCAAAGCTGTTTATAAGCTATCTTTATGTCTGTACTGTAATGGTAGTGTTGTATTATATTTTTAAACAAAATTTAGATCACCTTTTCCGTGGATTTTTTTTTTTCTTTTACTGGTGCCCTGTTTAATTTTGAATAATTAGCACAAGTGATTTTTATGGGAAGAGAAAATCCATCTGATGCCTTCTAAGTCATTTTAATGAATAAGTCGTTAAATAGTTAAAGAAATTTTAGGACAAAATCACCTGAAAATGTGGGCATTTATTGCTAAGGAAAGCATTAGTTATTTTCTTTAGTTCTGCTACCTGTGTTCTTCCGTATCTGCACCTTGGCTGCCTGTCACTCTTTGCACCTGTTGGTAACCAGTGGTTCCAGAGGCGTGGTTGAAACACCCAGACTCTGAAGTTCAGAAAAGTTATGGTGAACAGGGAGCATTGGTTACCTTACCCTTCATGGCAGGGTTGTTTTGAAGATTGAATGGGAGAGTATCCTGGGTCTTTGTAAACTGTAAACCACACATAGTAGTTGATATTTCATAAAATGTTGCAATCCTAGAAGTACCATTTTCTTAAGTGAAAGTTGATAGAAGACCAAGAAGCCAAACTGGGATGGAGGTAAAGATGAAGTGAGGAAGGAAACAGGAAGGGAAGAAAGGTTTAGTAAGTAGAAATGGAGATAAGCAAAAGGAAGAGAGTTAAATCTACCGAGCTTGACCACCTGTGTGCAGACATGAGCTTGTATCAAAACGCAGCCCATTTCCAGCCCCAGAGCTGTGTGAAGTCAGCAGGCAATTTTATTTTTTAAGACTGAAAAGTGAGCAAGGAAATGGCATATTCATTTATATCAAGTTATGCCCAAGGTACTATTCTGAAGATAACAGGATAATAAAGGTCTTACCTTAAAGTATGTTAGTGTAGGCCGGGCACGGTGGCTCACATTCGTAATCCCAGCACTTTGGTATGCCAAGGTAGGCAGATCCCTTGAAGTCAGGAGTTCAAGAACAGCCTGGCCAACATGGTGAAACCCCGTCTCTACTAAAATTACAAAAATTAGCTGGGCATAGTGGTGGGCACCTGTAATCCCAGCTACTCGGGAGGCTGAGGCAGGAGAATCGCTTGAACCTGGGAGGCGGAGGTTGCAGCAAATGATGATCCCGCCACTGCACTCCAGCCTGGGCAACAGAGCGAGGTCTCAAAAAAAACAAAAGTTACTGTAGATCATCATCCTTTTATTTTTATATTTTTATCCTTTATAATTTTTGTATTGAACATATAGTTTTCAAATACATTTTTCTCTTCTTTATCAAAGAATGTCCATTTCCCATGGGAGAAAGGGGGGTGCCTTGTCTAACTTCCTCACAGTTTTTCGTGGCTGATTAAGGAAAGACATGATTATCCATATCAAGGGATCCAGGAGCAGTCATTGAGCATTCTCTCTATTCATGCGCCAAGGGAGCAGCTGAAAACAGAAAGATGACCTAGGTGCCAGCTCTGTCCTGCCCCCACAAGCAAGGGGTTAGGCTTGGATATAATAGAACTGAGAGTTGTGACTTGGGAGCACAGAGAAACTCCTCTGGCTAGCTCCTGTCCTTCAGCTCTGATGTCATATCACTCACCATGCAACAGGTCATTATACATAACATGGGAACACTGTGCATTATGACAGCCTTGTAAAAACTCCGTAGGGTATCTTGTTTCTGAAGATCTTTATTTAAAAAAAAAAATTCTTTCTCCAGCCCTCTCTCCCAAGTCCAGGCCCATTCAGACACTCAGAGGCATTGAGATGGACATATGTTTTAGTGACTAACAAGTAGGTTCAATAGAATACAGATGTAATTAAAATTTGTCTTGGGCCATAATAAATGGGAAGGTCGCACAGTTCTGTAGACTTTTAAGCCATTAAAAGCATGTTTTTTAAAAACTCAAATTGTATAGGCATGGACTTCCACTTTGATTAAATAGGGAGGACAAGGAGAAGACACTCTATATGTTATGAATGGGATATGAGACAATATACAGTCCTGCAGAGATCTACTTAGTGAAAGCTGGCACTGAAGACTGGAAGGGAAAAATAAAATTCCAAGATGATGATCAACCAGGTTTTAGGAACACATATTGACCCTGTTTTAACTGTAGAAGCCTCATCTTTCTTAGATAGTACAAATTTCAACAGATTCCAGCTTATAGGCCCTGAAATATGACTCTTTCTCAATAGCATAAAGATGAAGAATTAAAGCAGCAATTTCTTTTTAGTATAGCATCATTTGTAATGAAAACCATCCTACTCCTGTGTTTTCTGGAAAGCCCCCAAAGATGGGATTGCATTCATATTTTATCCTGTATGCTTTGTGTGAGTTTCAGCTTTGACCTGGAGAAACTCTGTTTTTAAGCCAGTGGCAGAGTTCTGCATGCACACTGCCATAGCGGGTAGACTTCTCCAAGCAGCAGCTGCCAGGCAGCCGAAGCACCCTGCTCACAACTTTCCATTATGGATTAAGCTGACTCTGCCAATCTCACTTTACTCAAGACACCAAACTGGATGCTTGCAAGACTAGTGCCTTGCAAATCTCTGAGATGCTTTTCTTATTATAGATGAAATATGAACATTGTGTTTAGGAACAGGATCCAACAAATGCCAAAGGTATTTATGTAAGTCATTCAGCTTTAGTACAACAGCCTCTTGAGAATAAAGTCAAATCAGCTTTTAATTATTTCACCTTTCTGTTTTAGTTGGTGCTTCACATTTGTTTGTATAATATGTTAAATTCAAAATAAGCTTCTTTCTCAAAAATTTAATTAATATGTAAGGAATCAAGATTGGCTTTCAAATAGTATAACTCTTTGAAGTCAATCTTCTTAGGACTTCCACATGGGCCAAAAGGAAGCTGTTTAAGCCAAGTAAAATATATTAATTCACTTTCTAGCACTTTCAATACAATAGATTGTCAGAGATTAATGAATAATTTTCTTATGTTTTTCTTACATTTTTAAACTTAAATATGGCAAAAATTTTGGTGACTTTTACTATATTCAGTCAATAGAATTTTGATCTCAGTTGCTTGATCTAGAAATCCCTATCAATGTCATTTTTTAAATTGGCATGGGAGCATTTTTGAAGTATTATTTCAAGATTTCACACCTTCCATCCATTAGGGAAGCATTTGAGATACACATGGGGAGCATGTTTTGACGTGTTGAGATAACCCACGGAAGCCAGCAATTTAGGGTTCAAGGGTAAGAACGGAACAGCCTCAGATGATAGGGCCTTACCTTCACCCCAGCCCCCTTGCTGCTCAGTCAAGTGATTTGAAAGTCAGTTGAACTGTGGACTAAAAGATTACTTTGTAAAGACCCAAATACCCTAGTAGGGGTGATGGTAGCCCAGCCCATTTTATAAGGTTCAGTTCTTAATGAATTACCAACTCTAATCATTCTTAGTTACATTAATCTGTTATATACTATGGAAATGTAAAATTGTGATTAAGACCTAATTCTTTTCATCACGATGTCTGGTTAGGACAGATGAAAAAGCAGTTGTTACACATTGGATATCAGCCCCTTTGTTAGGTAACCCTAAGGGACTTGATCATAGCCTAGGGCTAGAGGCAGGAGTCTTGTAGGCTGCATCCAGAGTGAGAACCAAGGGATGTGTGGGTGTTTTCCAGAAGAGAGAGGTGGATGGAAAGGACAATGGACCATGTGTATTTGGGGTCCAGTAAAATGTGCAGTATGCTTGGAAAAGAGTACTAGGTATAGGGTGTTGAGAGATGAGCAGGGTTTCTTGAACCTATAAGGGGGAGTTTGGACATTATCCCAAGGATAGGGGAAGGCTATTGATTAGGTCTTAGGCAGAATTACATCATTATCTTTAGAAACATCACTCTGGCTGCAAGGTGGTATAGGGATTGGGGAGAGTAAGGGGTAGAGAAACTGGAGACAGATTAAATAGTCACAGGCTGGGCGCAGTGGCTCAGGTCTTTAATCCCAGCACTTTGGAAGGCTGAGGCAGGAGGATCACTTGAGCCCAGGAGTTTGAGGTTGCAGTGAACTGTGATCATACCACTGCACTTCAGCCTGGTATAGAGCAAGACCCTGTCTCTAAAAATAAAAATAGTTATTTGCTAACTAGTAATCTAGGTGGTAGCCTATGTGTTGGGCTAAGCCATGGAAGTGGGATGGAAAGAAGCACATGATTGAATGAGAGCCTCCCAGGCAGATTCACAAGGACCCATGGCTGGTGGGGTAAGCGTGGTAAGCCGAGAAAAGGAAGAGTCAGACTGGCTCCAGGTTCTTGGCTTAGACAACTAATGGATAGTGGTACTATTTACTCAGAAGGATACCAGACAGGAAGGGAAAGATTTAGAGAGAAGATAAGTTTGGATTTTAGCCCAAAAGATAATGAGGGAAGATAGGTCTGGAACTCAGAGATTTGAGCTGTGCTTGCAGAGCTTGGAGCCAATCCCTGAAAACGATTCTTATGGGACTTGCAGAGAAAGAGAAAATCTGTGTATGTAATATAGACACAGCTCTTTTTAAGACGTACAAGTAGGCCAGGCGTGGTGGCACACACCTGTAATCCCAGCACTTTGGGAGGCCAAGATGGGCGAATTTCTTGAGGTCAGGAGTTTAAGACCAGCCTGTCCAACATAGTAAAACCTCATCTCTTCTAAAAATACAAAAATTAGTCAGGTGTGGTACACATGCCTGTAATCCCAGCTACTCAGGAGGCTGAAGCAGGAGAATTGCTTAAACCTGGGAGTCAGAGGTTGCAGTGAGCCAGGACCGCAGCACCATTGCACTATAGCCTGGACAACAGAGTGAGACTCCACCTCAAAGAAAAAGAAGTACAAGTAAATCAGTTCTCACATTAAGTGACTAGGAATTTGTTGCCTTATGGCAATGCAATTCAGGTATCTGAATTTCTATTCTTGAATTTGTGAGGTTATTCTTTCTAAGATTTGTGCTCAAGGGACCTACCCAGTGAGCAAGCTCTGTTGGACTGTTTTTTTTTTTCTCTTGGCAATCTACTAGAACAAAATATCACTCTCACAAATTATTATGCTAAAGAAGCATGATTTGGCAAACGTGTATTTAGTGCCAGCTCTGTCCAAATACAACAGTAGGCCCTGAGAATACAGAAATGAATAAGAAATAAAACCTGTCATTAAAAGCAAATGTGCAACTGGCAGGTGCTGTGGGACTGCAGACTGGAGGGACCCACCAAGAGGCACCTGTGACCCATTCGGGGTGAGCTCATCACCAACACTTTCCTGGAGCTCTTTGCACCAGCAGCGCTTCTTGCTTGAATGCCTTCTCCCTTGTCCCCCTCCTTGCCTAAGCTCTGTCAGTCCTTTTTTTTACACTCAAGGTCCATAGTAGGCATGGACTGCATTAAGAAACAAAATGTCTCTTCCAGTAAGTTATTTTACACCTGGTAATAGGAATGCTATCAATAAAGCATACAAAATACATATATGAATTTTATAATGCAAAGGGGAAAATTATTAGTGGCTTCCTTAAAAAGTTTAAAAAATTATTTCTACATAGAGTCTGTAAGGTACGATTTTGGGTGGTAGCAGGATCTTATTAGCAGTATTTGTATACAGAAACATTAAAGTTAGCTATTTGCAGTAAATGAAAGTTTTGGCAGTGTTTCCAGATAGGGAAACAATGTAGAGGCTGCTAGGTTTCCCCTAAGTGTGTTATGCACTGGTACACATTGTTCTCTCCTTGTGGCCTGAAGATAGTAATTTGGGTGATACCTTTTGGCCACACACAAACAGACCCAACAGCTCTTGAGTAGTTTACCTGCTGTGTGGATTTGACATCTGTCATCTCGTCTCATGCCCATGCAACTCTGTGAGTTGGTAGGAAACTGAGGCATAGAAAATTCACATAGCAAGCACACAACAGCATCAGACCCCAAGCCTTTCCCCTCCACTGGACTTTGAGAATTAGAATAGGAATTTTTTTTTTGAACTTATGTACTCTCCTTAGGCTCATAAAAGAAGATCTGTCCAGGAACGGTATTATTTAGTCATAGACTTCATTTGGCCACTGTTTCATTTAATAGACATTGTTCATTCAATAGCCACAAATCTTGGGGACCAAACAATTATAAAAAGACAAGGCCAGTATAACATGGTAAATTCCAAGAAAAAAAACTATGAAAATGAAAAAGAGGGAAGAACACTGAGGGCATATGGGGCTTGCAGGATGAGACCGAGCCTGTGCGGATGAAGAATGAGTCAAAATTAGGGAGCAAACAGTGGCCAGTGTTGCATACGGGAGGAAGCTCCTGAGCAAAGGTAGAGTGGAATGAAAGTATACAGTGTGAGTTCCTGCAACCAGCTGGATAGTGGAAGACTGCTTTCTCCAGGAGTGATGTCCACCCACTGCAGCAGATCACAAAGGGTACTTAAAATTCTCTAGTCCTCCACCCAGTACTGAATTAATGTTTCTTTGCATGAGGTACAGAAATTTTCATTTATTACAAACTTCACAGGTTATTCTTGGGCACACTAAAATTTGGTACTTGCATGGAAGGGATATGATAGGAAACAAAATTGCCAGGGTTTAGGAGTCATATTTTCTACTTTTGGTTTTGGGGAGTCTTCAAAGGCATTTGAGAAGGGAGCCATCTGCCTTTGAATGGATGGTCTGACTGCTTCATGGAGAAAGAATTTCAGTGGTGCGGAGTGGAGGCCTGGTCTGTGGAGGAGGAGATAAAAGGTCCTGGTTGAGGTCAGGTGTGGCAGAGACATAAGGGATAAAATTAGCAGGACCTGATGGAATACAAGTAGTGAGTTAGGAACAGAGGCAAGTCTGAGATGTTGTGTGGCTGATACTCCAATACCCCTATTAAGATTAATAAAAAAGGTTAACTCGTTTCCAGTATATGGGTGATTTATTTCAAACATATGAAGCAAGTAATCTTTCTAAGTCTCTTTCTTTCCTTCTTTTTTTTTTGAGTGCAATAGTGCCATCTCAGCTTACTGCAATCTCTGCCTCCCAGGTTCAAGCAATTCTCCTGCCTCAGCCTCCTGAGTAACTGGGATTACACTCAAGCTGCACCATGCCCAGCTAATTTATTTTATTTTATTATTTTTATTTATTTATTTTTCAGTAGAGATGGGGTTTTTCACTATGTTGTCCAGGCTGGTCTCAAACTCCTGACCTTGTGATCTGCCCTCCTCAGCCTCCCAAAGTGCTGGGATTACAGGTGTGAGCCATCATACCCAGCCTTCTTTCTTATCAATAAAACGATTAAGGAAGTGGGAAACTAGACCAGATTGTCACAGAAAACCTGAGTTTGGGTCTCTATTCTTCTGTGAATTCTTGTCCTTTTGCCTGTTTTTTGAACCTGGCTTCACATAACAATGCCAATGTTTCTTATAGAAAGTATTCAATTAGTAAATGTAGTGAGACATCATTGACATTTTACTTTTCCAACTCCAGATTTATCCACAATCAGAAGATTGTATGAAAGGGAAAATGTCCTACTGTGTACTCTTAGGAACAAGATCATGTTTAGGACCCTCTAACCAAAATTAAAACCATTTTTAAAGTACCAGTAAACATTCCACAAGCACAACTTACTTACCAGTTATTCTTGTTTATATCAGAAGTATTATCAATACTCATACACTTAGTACTGTGCTAGATGTGAAGGGAGGAAAATGGGTGGGCCTGACCCCCTTCCCCCACCCCGACACACACACAAGCTTAGAGTCAGAGAATATGAATGCACATGGGAGGTAGTTAAAAAATAACGTGAAGCAATTCAGTCAGCTGTATTTGTTTACTAGTGCTCTGCCACATTCCATGAAGGTTTTATAGTTTATATAAATGTCAAAATGGCTGGTCTTCTAGGAATTACAAAGAAGTGGATTGACTTGTTTATAAAGCATTTCCAGAGAATTTTTACTTTGCCTATATCCTAGTGATATTTTGTTTGTTTGTTTGTTTCATGGTAATTTGCATAAATTTGACAGTAAAAGCATTTTGAAAAATTATTCTGACTCTTCAGTAGATCAGAATACAGCCCATTGTTGGAACTATTGAAATGTTATTCTAAAGTAGTCACTAATGTTTAATTCCATTAGTGAAAATGAGGGCAAGACGAACATATTGAAGGGGTTTTCTTTTTATTTTCTTTAAACTTGTTAGCAATGAATCAATTTTGTGGTGTTACAGTTCAGCTGCTAAACTTTATTATCTAAAAGTTTTCTTTAGAGTTGCTATATTTGTAACAGTTACAGAGTTGCCCCTGTATTCAACGCCCAATGATAACATGTTAAATATGTTTCAAGGGAAATATAATAGAAGGCATGCAGCAACAACAAAAACACAAGAGTCAGACAAGCTCCCCACTCCCCATAAGCAGCCTCTATGGCCCTTGTTAAAAGAAAAACTTTAGCCAAATTAAATTTAACGGAGTTTAATTGAGCGAAGGACAATTCGCACATCAGGGAGCCTCCCAAGCCAGAAGAGGTTCAGAGATTCCAGTGCAGCTGCGCAGTGGAAGAAAATTTATAGACAGAAAAAGGAAAATGAGGTCCAGAAACAGCCGATTGGCTACAGCTCATCATTTGCCTTATTCCAACACGGCTTGAACCGTTGACCCCCTATGGTTGGCCCAAAACTCAGGTTATAGTTCATGATGTACAGAGAAACCTTTAGGCTGAACTTAAAATATTTAAGGAGGCAGCTTTAGGCTAAACTTGACACCCTAAAGAAATGCTGAATAATAAGAAAGAGGGAAAACTATTAGAGAGACAGGGTGAATAGAGAAGGTCCCGATATGATTACTGTCTGTGGTGCCAGGAAGAGTTGATCTGGAATGACTTTGTGAAGAATTTGGTCCTTGGGCAACATTTTGAAGGGAAGCTAAGGCAAGATTTGTCACAGTGGATGGAAGTTTTACCAGGTGGAAGGAGGAGAACCCACCTAATGACGCCCAGCCCGAAGAGGAAGAAACCCCCTCAAAGGCAGTAAAGATCACCAGTGTTCATTATTGTGGACAGTGTCGTCTTCGTGGCTTTTTGTAGTTAGTCTTAATTTTAGCTTCATAGCCTGTTTAATCTCCTGATATTCTGGATTGATGTTCTGTAATGACTCGAATTGCCAGTAGAACCTGAAAAAAAGGATCTTTCATATGCAAACAGCTCTCTCATCCCCTCCTCCCACCACCGGGAGAAACATCTAGAAAGGTAATAAATGTGTGGAGAACAGCATGGTGTGACTACTCATATTTCTGAAAATGAATGCTGTTGTAAGAAAGTTAGGAAAGTGGTGTAGAGACATTGGATACAGCCCTTCTATCAGATTTGTACTCTGGAGCTTCATCCTCTTTTGAAAAGTCTTGCAAACCCACCTGGATTTTGCATTGCAGTGCTGTCGAGTACAGCTGAGTCATGGCAAGAGAAGAGGACAATTAGATAAGGGGTGCCTGACTATTAAAGGATCTGAAAAGCACTAACCAGGGTATTATGCAACACACAAGTTGAAACCATTTCAGAGTGCTGAGGAAGTTATTAACAGGAGCAAAACAACATCTGAGAAGAGTGATTTTATTTACAGTGCTCAAGGTAGATTGCAAGTAGCAGAAGTTGGGGACGAGATCGTAAAGGACATGAATAAATCTAGGTAATAAAGAACTAGACCCTCGAAATTTGTAAAGGAAAGCTCAACTTGTGTATAACAACCAGCTGTATACAAGGGAGTTAACATTCTAAGAATGTGAGTACAATTTGCTAAGAGCACAAGTGGCACCGTAAAGGCTGATGGGGACATTATGGGGAGGAAGATAGTGAATCTGATTCATGGACATCCAGGGTGGAAGATAAAAAGATAACGTGAGTTTTGTGTAAGAATAATACTTTGAAGCCTTAAGCACTTAGCAGCTTCCCATGGAAATGAATGAATCAAAATCAGAGATTGGCAGTGTCATTTATAACAGCAATTATTAGGAAAGTGAGTAGAGGGGGCTGGAATAGAGAAATCTCTAAAGAAGAGGCAGAGATGGTGACCTCTGTGTGGAAAGAAGCAGAGAATTATTTTGTGCTACTGTTAAATGCCAGACAAGGTTCAATTGTGGTTATAAATGTAATTGCTCTATTTGCATAATTTCATCTAAAATCAAATTAGCAAATCCTTTGTATTTAAGGTATAATAAGAGTAGTCATCAAACTAGATAGCCACACACTGTCAAAGCTTTAACTCTTCATGCTGCCTCTCTTTGACTAAATTTATATAAAAGAATGAAACTCACATCTGTTACTTTCTTTGCCTTAGAAAAGGCATTTTCCAGTTTTTATTAGTTATGTGCAAAATGAGCAAAAGAATGAGCACAGGGTTGAAATGAAGATGCTTGTCTTACCAGTTAAGCAGTGTGAAAACTTTGCAATGGCTAGTTTCAGGCCCCAAACATGTGGTTTCGGGCTGTACCTCTGGGAGTACATTGCCGGGCATTTTTACTGCATGGAGTCAGTAGGGCAAAGAACAGTGAGTTAAGAGTCTTGCGAAGCACACTTGGGTGCGGCTTGAGAACAAGAGCAAGGGGAGCTGAGGGTCTGTTTTGTGTTATGTTCAGTGGTACCATCTGTGTCTTTACGTTCCTTGGTTTCTGCTGGAACTTGTCACAGGTTTACTGTGTTTGACCTCCCTCTCTGGTTTGTAATAGAGAATCTACATAGGCTCCAAAGCTGGTCTGGAGCACAGTCCAGCTGCAAATCTTTGGTGGTGGCAAGTCCCTAAGTGAGAGGACTCCTTGCCCATCCGTGTCTGATCAGCCCCACTCCTGCAAACAAACAGCCAGGTGTTGGGTCTGTTTGATGAAGTCCAGGAGCCTCTGTTGGGCAGTCTGACTTTTCTGTTAAGAAAATATTAGTTATTGAGTATTCTGCTCTAGTCTACCAGCAGTTTTTCCTACTGTTCATCAAACATGAAAATGTGTAAGAAAAATATATTTTTACTAAATAATGAACAAATGAGTCAAAATATAAAACTGTTTATAGCCTGGACTCTTGAGGTATCAATTTCTCCTGCAGTATCATAGCTTGCATTGGCTCATGCCTCATTCTTTCTGTCTATATGTGGACTTTGAGTTAGCCAGAGATGTAAAAGTTTTAAGTTTTCTTCTTATGGAAGTTAAGAAGGGATTTCTTGGATATATTAATTAGCTTGATTTAATAATTCTGCAGTGTATCCACATATCAAAGCATCACTTTATACACTATAAATATATACAATTTTTATTCGTTAATTATATCTTGAGATAGGGAGAAGAGAAGGTATTTCTTGGTAGGAAAAAATGAAATTTTTAGGCAAGTTGATTTATTTGCAGGTCCTACATCAAGCAGCTGTAAAGACCTTTAAGAACTTAAAATAGGCTTTGCATAACTGGATTTTCTCATGACATTTTGAGGAATCTTTTTCCTTTGAGTTTTTTGTTCCTCCTTTTCCCATTCATTGCATCTCTGTGATTACGATGAAATTCTGCTCACTTAAATTCTAAATAACTTTTAGAAGTCTGAATAAATACTGAACTAATGAACTTTAAAGCCAGATAGAGTTACTATAAAAGATTTTTCCTAATAATTAAGCATAAATCTAAAGCAAGTTAGGATCATTTTTAGCGAGAACTGACTTTGGGTTTGTACCCATAATAAAACGTTTGCTTATACCACTCTGGGAAAGAAAGTAATTATTATGAATAGGTCATTTTTAGATGTCAGTGGCCTACTTTATGCTTATTAATATATACTATATGGTTAATAAAAATAACTATATTTTATACCTTGCATGGGACCCAGCACAGGTATCAAGACATTGTAGGCATTCCAAGTACTTGGTTTTGATTTATCTCCTTTGAGTTAATATTTTTCCGTGGAGATTTAGAATAGACAGTAGTAGGCTAAGATTTAATCAGGTTTATGACAGTTCATATATTAGGCCAATACTCTGTGTGTGTCTGTGTGTGTGTGTGTGTGTGTGTGTGTGTGTGTTTGTGTGTGTGTCCTTACTGAGACTGCTGCATAGAAGTTGTTCCATTTAGTGGAAATGGTGATTATTCATTACCGAAAGTCCTTTGTGGTTAGTGACAGTGACAATGATTTCACAGGACTCGGGTAAAACACACATGCGATGCCTGAGTGATGTGAGATAAAACCAGTGAGTTGTAGTTTTGGAGGTTTTCTTGACTCATGACCTGGAAACTATACCCACTCCTTGAACAGATTTTAGACGAAGGCCTATGAGCAAGAACCCA
Organism: Callithrix jacchus; assembly: GCF_049354715.1. Lineage (NCBI taxonomy): Eukaryota > Metazoa > Chordata > Mammalia > Primates > Cebidae > Callithrix > Callithrix jacchus. Next base: position 51,908,679 of record NC_133517.1, read on the forward strand.
AGAGACCTATCTGCAAACAAACTGCAAGAGAATATCCTGCTTTTCCTCAGGATACCAGCTCTGCCCTATGTTTAGGGCCAAGAATACCAGAAAGACTCTAGGACCTTATTAGACTGAGCTAAGGGGGGAAATTTCATTCAAGTGTTGTCTGTGAGATCTGTTAAGCCTTAGATTTCTTACCCAGAAAATGGGATGATTTGGTACTCAGGATAATTACAGGAATTCAGGATAATTAAATGAGATCAAATATATGTGAGCAGCCTTGAAACAGTGATTAGCACTTAATAGTTGCTAAATAAACTGGTACAGCCAACAACTGTTGAATATTTTCATACCAAGTATTGTGAAAAGACAGTCTTTGCCCTCAAAAGTGTTCTGGTCCAAGAAATTGAGAAGGCCAGCAGATAATATATAATGTGATGAGAGCTGTGATATAGCAAAGAACTGTATAGACACACATATAGAACTACATACACACACACACATACATACAGTCACATGGGTGACTATATCATCGATGTATATGTGAGCCCAGCAGAGGGTCCCTAATCACTTGGAGTAACCAAGAGACTTTCTGGAGACTTGATTCTTGAGCACAGCCTGCAGGAAACCAGTAGGAGTTTCTAGAAACAGAAAGGGGAAGAAAAGCTTTCCAAGCAGAGGGACCTGCATGGGCAAAAGCATGGAGGATTAGGAGCCCTCGTTGGTTTCTTCCCTGCTAAAGTGCTATTGTCATTCAAACTCGTGTAGGTCCAGGGCACAGAGAAGCAGTAGGTGTGGTTAGTGGTTAAACACACACTTTGTGCAGCCAGCCAGTTGTTCAGACCCTGGCCCTGCCAATGCTGTGAGTTGGACAGAGGGCTTAACCTTTCCATGTCTCAGGCTCCCTCATCAGCAAAATGGGAAAAGAACAGCAATAGCTACTCAGAGGACCATTGTGAAGATTAAAAGAGTCAATAAATTTGAAGTAGAAAGTGGACACTAAATATTTCAGTAAATGTTGTGATCATTTGAACCAGCATTTCCCAAATGCCTGCTCTGTGTAAAGCAAATACGGTAGGTACCCCACCAAAATGAAAAAGATATGGACTCTGTCTTCTAGGAGATGTATAACTGGGAGACAGATGAATATGTAAACAACTAGTAATGCAGCTTGAAATGAAGTAATAGCTACGTGGAGGTTCAGGCAATGTGTGGGAGCATCACCAAAAAAGAAATTTGTTCTGAGGAAGAAGAATTCTTGCGAGAAGAGAGATTGGTGTCAAATTTGTGCCCAGTGTTCATTTTAACTAGCTTTGTTTTGGTTGTATGTGAATCAGGACAGGTGCATCCAGGCCTGCTGTTGGCCTTGTTTCCTCACTGTGGCCGACTTTGTCTTGGCTTCTCTTTGGTCTACCTGGACAGTGTTCAAATGCTTCACTTAGAATTGAAGCTGGAGAGGTAGATAAGGTAGGTTTGATTTATCAGTTTTCTCAGCTGCCTGAGAGAGGTGCAGAAAGAGCAGGAGCTGAGGACAGGCAGCACCTGGGGAACTTTATCTTCAATGAGAAGAAATCAGGTTACAGAGAAGTCCCCAGGCTCTAGCTGTGGAGCACATTCACATAATTCCCCTTGTGGCCATTCATGCTACCGCCTCCCACATTCAGAGGAGCTCCCTCAGGTGTGCAGGGTTTCCCCCCAGCCGTGTTTTGAAAGCTCTTTTCTGCAGTGAAGGGGGACCCTGGTCTGTGCTCTACAAGAGAGACTTCATGTCCAACCTATGGGCTGCTGGTTCTTCAGTGGGAGGTGGATGTCAACTGGCCACAGTGTCTTTGTCTTCCAGCAGTTGGGTCCAGACTATCCCTTTTTTTGCCAGAAGTATCTCACGGGCAGTGGTACAACCCTGGCACAGTCCATAGTTTCAGCTCTGATAAAGTGCCCTCCCCTCTTTTTGGTCAGTCCAGTCCTGGAAGGAGAGGTGGTAAGTCAACTATAATTCAATTACAGTTACTAGAAATCAAAGAAGTGAATGTGAGCTGCATCACCACGGGTTTCAGAAGAAAGAAAAGGCAAAGCATGCCTATAAAATCTGTAACATGACACCCTAGTTTTTGCTCAGATTTAGGGAATTATTTTGAAATCTTTCTGCAAGATGGAGTTCTGGTTCAGCTCTGCAACTTGAGAGGCAGAGCAACTTCGGATCTTGATTCTGTCACTTTAAGTGGCCTTGAGCAACCGATTTCGCCTCTTCAAGCCTTAGTTTCCCCATCTGTAAAATGGGCATGCAATTTAGTGGCACCTCCTCACAGGGTTAGAATGAGTGCTTGATGATTTGGTGTATGTTAAGTGTTTCGAACTCTGCGGGTGTGAGCCCTTACTCTTATTATGGGGGCACATCAAGAGATTTTTGGTGAATGTGTTTTCCTGTGGCCACACTGGGCCTATCCCAGGATATAATAGTATCTTTCAGGCATTACTCAAGGCTTTTGTGAAGTACAGGTCATAATATATATTTTTTCAGTTACTGTATTAGTAGTAGAAGTTCATCAGCATTCACCGTTTTCTGAGAAAGATAGTTGTGCAGGTTCCTACCCAAATTCTGGAAAAGAATAAATGCTTTTCTCCTAATACTTTGCATACAAATATGAAGAAAAATCCCAGCCTGCGGTTTGTATGGCCACACCTCTGTTTGACGTTCCCAATGGCCACTCCACAGTGTGTGTAAACTGTGGCTATAGAGACAGATTTTTTCGAGGAAGGGTTCCTTTTTAAAACTCAGACCAGCCTGATTCACCCCTGCCTGCATCTGCTATGAAGTGTAAACAGCTTTGAGCTGAACACCTGTGTCTTTGTCCTGCCTCTTGCTTTGCTAAACAGGACTTGATTGGACTTCCGTTTTCAACACAATTGTCCGCCTACACGTCTACCTTTCTGCATTGCTGCCTCATATGGCTTCGATCAACCCATTCAGAATAAATAGCCAGAATTTAAAGTATGAGAAAATAATATTAAAGTTAGGAAATTATCCTTACACTGCTTTTCTGTTTTTTGTTTTTTGTTTTTTTTAAGCAATGTGAAATGTCTGTGTTAAGATTATTAAAACATCTTCATTTTATCCTTTTCTAAGTGTGTCTGTTTAGGCTTTAAGGAAATAACTGAAACCGTTCTTCTTCCCCATATGCAGTTGGGTAAATTGCAATCTGCAAAATGGCATCAGAAGAATTAGGTAAAACACAGGGAGCTAGAAGTTCCGGTGCTCACAGACCCCCTCCACCATGTGTATTATGGCAATTCGTAGAAGACCTAGACCAACCCCTTGCTTCTTGGCCGTTTGATGTTGCTT